>NC_134486.1:13721617-14021617 GCF_040206685.1 Ascaphus truei
GGTGACCTCTTCATCTGGCCCATTCCCCCTGGTCCCAAAGGGTCCCAGAGGTACTTCCCTAAGCCTTCCCTCCCCACTGTCAAATAATCCCACACTCAGCTAATGATATAAATCTAAAGTCTAAAGAGGGCAAATCACATAAGCAGATATCAAATATCAAACAATAAATGTAAATACAAGAATATTGTAAAAGACACAGAACATATGCAGATATCAGATGTCTATCAGTGAACAAGTATAAGCAAACCCTCTTCCTGGTTTTGATATTTGATATCTGCTTATGTGATTTGCCCTCTTTAGACTTTAGATTTATATCATTAGCTGAGTGTGGGATTATTTGACAGTGGGGAGGGAAGGCTTAGGGAAGTACCTCTGGGACCATTTGGGACCAGGGGGAATGGGCCAGATGAAGAGGTCACCCCTCGAAACATCGCCCCCCTAGTTTGCTTTCCTTTTTCCATTTTTGTGATTTTTTGCTTTTCTTTTGTGTTTTTTCCCCTCCTCCTTCTTTCCCCTCTACCCCCTTTTATTTTTTGATTTTCTCTATGGTGATATTTATTCTTGCATTGGCGTATTGGCTATTGTTGCTATATTTTCAGTTTATTATTAGTGTCATTAAATTATTCATATTCCCTACACTGGTATTTGCTTATATCTGTAGCTATGAGACAGAGAGTGCTGGTACTATCTTTTGATTTGTTCGTACTTCTGAAGGGAATTAGGGTCCCTTCCTGTTCCGTGCATCCTGCAACCTTGCTGAGTCAGTGTGTCAGAGTGCTGTCTATCACCCCCCCACCCCCTTTTCTACACTAGTCAAAGACAGTTTTCGGCTCTGTTTGCGCACAACTCCCGCTCCTGGAAATTTTTGCCTGGAGACTCTATTTCTAAAGATTTTGTTTTGGAAGTAGAAGATTTCGTTTTGCCCCGTCCCAGTAAGTGTATTTCAAGTGTTTTTTGTCAACTATTGTGTGTGTGTTCATTCTGTAAATAATTCACAATTTATTTTATCTCTTGCTTTGCTCAGTCAAAGGATCCGGGTAATTTTGATATTAAAAGTTCTGTCTACCGTGACACTGGGAACGGGGCTAACGAATAAGTCTATCCTCAGAATGAAATTCTCAAAAATTACCACTTTATGAGCCCTTTTCCTTGACCGGTACAGTAGTTACTCACGAAAGTCCTGGAACTGATTTCGGCATGCAATGCCAGATGCGACAGATGCGATCACTACATTCTCAAAGGCAGGACTTAGAAACTTTTCTGAGTTCAAAATCCTTGAAGCCGGCTTGCGTCTATTTAGTCCAGAGCATCTTTGAATTTGCCGCTGTTGGTTTGGCGCTTGAAATCTGCGCTCCTAATTGGCTGCAAGCTCACTTAAGTCTTTCAGGCTCTCATTTACTAACCAGTGCAGCCTATAAGAGCATGGGAATTCTCCTTCCAGCCAATCACCGATTTGCCGGTATTGTAAAGCCGGGAGGGCACCTTTTCTCAGTCTGTAAAGGGGCATGTGCCAACCTGACACTTCTGCCTTTTTGCATACTGAGCCCACCTGCTGCCCAGCTCCAAAGAGTCTAGGTTCTGGCAAATTATTGCCGTATAGCCTTGTGTTAGCCAAGGATGTGGGTACTCACGCAGAATTGCAGTATCCCTCCTGTTCTAACACCTTGGCATCCCTGAGGCTTTCAATACGGAATCCGCACAGACACAGTGGCACCAAGGTTCGTAGCCATCTAGGTTTTCCGGAATCTATGACTTGGAAATCCCTCAGTTCATATACAGGTTTTCAATAAATATACCCATTAAAAATATAACCATTTAATAAAATATATTGTGTCCTGTCTTCTGTGTGCTAAAAGATGTAAATTCCTATTCTGGTGTCAGAGATGAAGTGAGTGTATAATTCACCTACATTCACTAGCCTCATTCTTGGAACACTTTATAAAAATAACTTTTAAAACTTTTAGACAATGCAATCATGCTCAGCTTTATCACTTAGCTGGAGCATCCCCATGAACCCCTACACTAGGTTCAGGGCACCTGGGCATATATCTGGGTACCTCTGCTATACTGGGGAACCCCTGCTACATTAGAGACTCTGTGTATAGCTGCAGATATAGTTTATCCCCTTCAAACCCATTTACCATGTCTGGATGATGCTGCAGCAGGGATCTTGGCGTGAGTCGTAATAGCGCTTTCAGAGTCAGAGTTTAATGTGCTTGGCTGTAATCTGGAACCCCGATACATAGACACATTCTGTAAAGACTTTCTCTGACAAACTGTAACACCTGTATGCCCGCAGACCTGACCAGTCCCCAATACTGAGGTGGGAAGGGTATTATCACGCACCCACAGCAGTGAGGGCATGTCCGGAGTGTGGTATGGCATTCCCGGGCCTGTAGAAAGATGGTTAATAATACTTGCAAAGCCTTTGGGGTTCAGAGTAAGAGTAGTGGTGTCCGTGTGCCAGGGTCCAGGTATATAGAGATCAGGATCGTGATGTTCATAAGCCAGAGTCCAGGGATCACAGAAGTTAGCAGAGTCGTATTCATAAGCAGGTTCCAAGGGCAGTAGCGAGCAGGGTAATCCAGTACAAGCAGAGGTCAAGCCAGGGAAATCTAGGGGTAAGCAGGAGCAGGAACAGAAGCTGGAAAACACAGGGGAGCCAAGCATAGGACTGCACACACAGAGGTTACAAAGAACTATGCAGAGCAATGATACACAGGACAGTCAGGGTTTATAAAGGAGGGAACACCAATGGGAGAGAGAGGAGGAGCAGAAGGTGAAGTGGGAGGCAGCAGGGATAGGTGAGGAGGAGAAGAGGAGGAGACAGGTGAGCCAGTGAGGGAGAGAGCCTGAAGGGTATGAGAGGAGGAGCCAGGGGTCTGAGAGAGCCTACAAGAGGAGCGTGTGCGCGCCCTCTGTAAGGTGAGAGTGCACACGCACAGGCTGTGTCATGAGGCGCGCGGAGCGCCGCGCCACGGGGACATCTGCCGAGGGTAGAGAAAGGACAAGAGGGGAGACCGCAGGAGGTAAGGAGGCAGGAACGGGAGATGAGGGGGCCTTGAGCAGGCAGCACCGCGACGGGGAACGGGAACGCAAGAAGGTGCGCGTGTCTTGCGGGGTGTACGCGCAGATGCCGAGAGAGCGTCAGAGGCAGCCGCAGAGGGGAGAACGGGTAAATAAGGGACAGGAGAGGCAGGCATGAGCGGAACTTCAGGGATACATAGAGGGGAAGGACTCCCCTGAATCATCACAGTATCCCACCCTTGAGGATCGATCTCTGAACGATCCAGCCACGGCTTCTGGGGAAATTTTAGATTGAACTGCTGAAGAAGCTTGGGAGTATGGATGTGACGTTCTGGAACCCATGAACGTTCCTCTGGGCCATACCCCTTCCAGTGGATGAGGAACTGAAGCTTGTTTCTTGACAAACGAGGGTCGATTAAAGAGTGAATTTCGTACTCTTGTTGTCCTAGGGTAGAGATTGGGTTGGTTTTTGGGAAGGATCCGGAAAGTGTGAACTCTGGATGAAAGTCTTGAGTAGGGACAAATGAAATACGGACGGGATCCTCATGGTGGTAGGTAGTGCTAGACAGTAGGCGACTGGATTGATCTTTTCTGTTATCTTGAAAGGGCCAAGGAATCTTTGGGCCAACTTTGGAGATGGAGTTTTAAGCCTAATATTCTTAGAGGAGAACCAAACTCTGTCACCCGGTTTAAATGAAGGACCAGGTTGGCAATGTCAATCCGCTTTAGTTTTTTTCCTAGAGACGGCGGTTTGTAGAGACTTAAGGATCCTTTTCCAAGAATTCTGAAGGGTTGTAACATGGGAGTCTGCAGCGGCAACGCCAGAAGGGGGGGAGGAGAGGGGAAGGGTGCTAGGATGAAAAACAAAATTGATGAAAAAAGAAGACTCTTGTGTAGATTCATTGTTAAATGAGTTGATAGCAAATTCGGTTCATGGTAACAGGTCCACCCAGTTGTCTTGTGACTCAGAGACAAAACATCTAAGATATTGCTCTAAGGTTTGATTCATCCTTTCAGTCTGACCATTGGTCTGAGGGTGGTATCTGGAAGAAAAAAGAAGAGAAATTCCGAGTCTCTGGGAAAACGCCCGCCAAAACTTAGAGATAAATTGAGAACCTCCGTCAGAGACAATCGAAATGGGATCGCCATGTAATCTGAAAATCTCCTTGTAAAAAATATCTGCCAAAGTAGCAGAATTAGGTAGACCCTTGAGGGGAATAAAGTGTGAGTGTTTAGAAAATCTGTCTATTACGAAAAGAAAGGTATTCATTCCTTTGGAATTGGGAAGTTCGACAATGAAATCCTTAGAGATGTGTTTCCAGGGTTGCTCCGGATGGGAAGAGGCATGAAAAGACCCGAAGGTTTGTGATGGGCAGTTTTACTCTGGGCACATACCGGACAAGCACTAGTGAAATAAAAAATGTCCTTGTGCATCTTAGGCCACCAAAATGTCCGTTTAATAAGATCCACTGTCCTCTTGAAGCCTGGATGAACGGCAGACCTAGAAGAAAGATCCCCAAAGTAAGATCTTGTGGCGAAATGTGGAGATGCGTATAGACGTCTCGCTTGTACCCTGAACCTGCTGGGAATATGAAGAATCCAATGCAGTGTTTGTTCGTGCAACGCACAGCAAAAAAGGGGTAATAGCAGGTCTGGCAAAAAATTCTTTATTCAAAGGGACATAAAACGGAAGGCTGCAACCTTCTACGCGTTTCGTGCAATCAGATGCACTGTATCAACAAGTGAATTTAATATGGTACATACAACATTATATATAGCACGTCAGTCTGCCGATTTGGCGCCAAAAACTTACTAATTAGTGACCTCATACTTGATTAGAGATGTGTGACAGCCGCGCAGCGCAAGCGCCAAGTAGACCGCCTAGTTACCCAGTCACACTACGAGAAGCGTGCCTAACAACACACAGATCGGTGACACGCACCACAGGGCAATGGAAGGCCAACTCTCGCGAGATGCGGCTCAGGCAGGCCACGTCCGCTCGCGCATGCGCAGACAGTGCTTGAAGAGAAAAAATCAACCAGTATGTTAAACGCGGACAAAGTCCCGCGAGAAGGGACCAAGGAGGTCCTGAATACTCGCACATACGTACAAAATGCACTTAATATGGTTAGTAACTACAAGAAATCATTGAATAAACAATTAATAATAATTAAAATGTGCCACCAGTTACTGCTAGAGGGCCAAGTGTGGGCTCTTCTCATGTTTGAATAAGAACACCCACAGATATGCCATATCAGAAAAGGGGAGATATATAAAGTGTATATACATTTAAAGAGCAAAGTGCAGGGACTGGTCAATATTGGTGAGCCCAATCAGGCAGACTGCGCCATATATTTACAAAACATACACTAATAATACAATATAATCACAAACAAAATAAATAAAAATCAAATGAAAAAATAATTCTAATCTAATACCTATATTAAAAACATATATATACAGCCTTCCAGTAAAGCAGAGGATAACTAAATTGACTAATTGTTCTACTGTATAACAGAGATATAAACTCATAGAGAAAAAAACTCATAAAGAAAAAACACATATAGTACTCAAATATACCTATAATAAATAAAGGATATGATTATGATTTTATATTTAAATTCCTTGTTGCACTAGGTGATATTCTTTGAGTACAGTAGTGTGACATAACTAATTGTTTGAAGTCATTAATGACTCATCAAATAATTTCATAAAACTTATTTGATCACAATAGGGATCTGAAATTATTATTCGTGGGACAGTTATATAGTTAGGAGAAGTACACCATCATATATTATTCAAGTATTACATCAGAATATTTGTCTAATCTTGAGAGAAAAATAAACAAGTTTATATATATAAAATTATTAAAATACATATATATAAAAAAGAAGAAAAGACCAGTCTGTTTGCTGAATCGTTCAGGTCAAAAAATGATTAATGCTCCATTCAATGTTCATTCCGTCTGGAAACCGGGTTCTAAGCATGAATATCCAGAATGACTCTCTGCAATCTAACCGTTTGACCTGATCACCCCCCCTTACTTTTGGTAAGATTTTCTCAATGCCCATAAAAGAAAAGTTCTCAATGCCCCCCTTCCCACTTTCTGAAAAATGTTTAGAAACAGGATGCATTAAGTCTCCCTTCTTAACGAGTCTACAATGCTCCTGCATTCTGATTTTTAGGGCCCTTGTTGTCCTTCCGACGTATCTTTTCCCACAGCCACAATTGATGACATAGACCACAAAGGACGTATTACAATCAATAAAACTATTAATGTTAAACCGTCTATGGGGGCTGTGGGAAAAGACACATCTGGAAGGTTTCATATATTTACACACATTGCAATTGTTGCATCTGAACGATCCCTTTGTAATGAATGTGTTTGTATTAGTGATTAGATCAGGAATAACACTTGGGGATACATAGTTGGCTATGGTTTTCGCTTTCCTATACACAATCTTAGGTCCCTTTTTGGTGTACTCACCAAGAATAGGGTCCATACGTAATAGACCCCAATGTTTATTGATTATCCTATTCACTTGGCCACTGGCCTTGCTGAATTGTGAGATAAACAAGGGGGATGTGTTTCCCAACCCTTCCATATCTCTTTTATGGCCACCGTCCTTCACCCTCGATCCTTTAATGGGAAGCAATGTATTTCTATCCCTTCTAGTTATTTCATCCACTATGGATTGGAGGGTCTCCCTGTCATAACCCCTTTCAATAAAACGATTAGTGAGAGCCTCAGACTGGGACAGGAACCCGCTAAGAGTGGAGCAGTTCCTCCTCAGTCTGAGGTACTGACTTTTGGGAATGCCAGTAATTACCGATCTGGGGTGACAACTGTCCGCCCTAAGAATTGAGTTCCTTGAGTTGCTTTTCCTAAAAATGTCTGTTTGAATCTATTGATTCATATCTACAAATAGTAGAATGTCCAGGAAGCTAATGTGATGTGGATTGAAATTAGAAGTGAATTGAATATTAAGATCATTATCATTAACATATTCGAAACATAATTTTAAAGTGTCTGTGCTCCGTGCCAAATGATAAGTAAGTCGTCAATAAAACGTTTGTAAAAAACAATATTGTGTCTAAATTTATTTGTGCTATTATAGATGAAAACATGCTCCCACCACCCCATAAAAAGGTTCGCATAAGAGGGGGCAAAACTTGTTCCCATTGCTGTTCCCCGCTGTTGTAAGTAAAATTGGTGCTCAAAAAGAAAATAATTGTGCGTGAGAAGAAAAAGAATGGATTCAGTGATAAAAGTGGTCATTAAGATTGAGCTCCCTGGACATTCAATGAAATGGCGAACAGCCGTCAACCCCAGATCGTGCTCTATAAATGAATACAGGGAGACCACATCCATAGTCACCCATAGAAAGTCAGGTTTCCATGAGATACTTTCCAGTTGTACCAATAAATCCCCAGAATCGAGGATAAAGGACGGCAAGGCCCTAACAAATGGCTGCAAATAAGAATTAACATAACGGGATAAGCCATCTCCCAAAGATCCAATGCTAGAGACAATTGGCCGACCAGGAGGGTCGACCAATGTCTTATGGATCTTTGGGAGATGGTGAAAGATAGGGATAACCGGATGGGGGTTAACAAAGAATCCAATCTCTTTTTTATTAAGAACTTGAGTTGCAGACCCTAAATCAATAAGATCCAACAATTCCTTCAAAAAGGGAGCAGTTGGATCATATGGTAGTTCAGAGTAGGAGGACACATCCCCAAGTTGGCGAAAAGCTTCCTTGAGATATTCTGTCCTACTCTGAACCACCACGGCACCCCCTTTATCTGCATTTTTGGTGACTAACATAGGGTTATTTCGTAATGTCTTAAGGGCCAGACGCTCCACCCCATTCAAATTGTCATTGCTTAAACTGGAAAATGAAAAACCCTGAGCCAAAAGCCTAAGGTCACGAATGACCAGGTTTTCGAACATGGAAAGATAGGGGCCTTTGACAAAAGAGGGGTAGAAAACAGACTTTTCTTTAAACTTAGAACCCCAGTCACCAAAAGTATAGGTCTGGGAATCCTCAACATAATTACCCTGTTCAGCAAGATCGTCCAAGTCTCTCAAGGCACATATATCTTGAAAAGAGTCCAGAGAAACCTGAAGAGGGGGAGTATCAGAAGTTGCTTGGGGTGAGGCAGAGCCAATGGAATTCCCCAGAGGAAGATCCTCAGGAGAAGTCTCAGTCAGAGATTTGTCTCCACTATCATGCTGATGAAAAAAAAAAATTAAAGTTAACTTGCGGACATACTTGTGTACATCCACAACTGTTCCAAAAAGATCAATGCCCATGGAGGGCGCGTACTTCAACCCTTTGTTGAGGAGAGAAATCTCTGACTGGCAGAGATTATGCACTTGGAAGGAAGAATAGGTTCCGTGGATTCATTGGATTCGTTCTCCGTGGCGAACTGGCGAGAGAGAGCATCTGCTTTGATATTTTTGGTACCTGGAATATACGAAATGGTATAGATAAAACGTGAAAAATAAAGAGACCAACAGGCCTGACAGGATCCCAAACGACGAGCCCCCTCAATATACAGCAAATTTTTGTGGTCGGTGAGGATGGAAATAGGTTCCTTAGTGCCTTCTAAAAGATGCCTCCACTCCTGAAGAGCCAACTTAATGGCCAGTAGCTCACGATTCCCAACATCATAGTTTCTCTCGGCAGACGAGAATTTCCGAGAAAAAAAAACACAGGGAGGGAGTTTTTCTTGGGGGGAGGACCTCTGAGAAAGAACTGCACTGGCTCCCACATCTGAGGCGTCAACTTCCAAAGTGAAGGGAAGAGAGGTACAGTATCAGGAGGACGTAGGATGGGTGCAGAGACTAAGGCTTTTTTGAGGAATTCAAATGTGTCAATAGCTTTGGAGGACCAAGACGTGGGGTCGGCACCTTTTTTAGTCAAAGCAGTGATGGGGAGAGCAATGGAAGAAAAATTACGGATGAATTTCCTGTAATAATTGGCAAAACCAAGAAAACGCTGCACGGCTTTGAGAGAACTTGGCAGCGGCCAGTCGAAAACCGACTTCACCTTCTCTGGGTCCATAGAAAAACCTTGGTTAGAGATAATATAGCCTAAAAAGGCAGTAGATGTCTGGTGAAACAAACATTTCTCCATCTTGGCGTATAGGCGGTTAGCACGGAGCCTAGAGAATACTAGTTTGGTATGGTGAATGTGTTCCTCTAAGTTTCTAGAAAAAATGAGAATGTCATCCAAGTATACGATAACAAATGTTCCCAATACATCCCGGAAGATGTCGTTCATGAACTCTTGGAAGACGGCAGGAGCATTGCATAATCCAAAGGGCATTACTAGATACTAATAATGTCCAGATCGCGTATTAAACGCGGTTTTCCATTCGTCCCCCTCCCTTATGCGGATGAGATTAAGGGAAGGGGATACCGATTCTTTACCGTGATTTTATTGAGTCCACGAAAGTCGATACAACGTCTTAATGATCCATCCTTCTTTTTCACGAAGAAGAAGTGTGCCCCAGCGGGGGAGGTAGAATTGCGGATGAATCCTTTCTCCAAATTTTCTTTGATGTAAGACGTCATGGCCTCCGTTTCAGGAACAGACAACGGGTAAGATTTCGACTTTGGGAGAATGGTTCCTGGAATTAAATCAATAGGACAATCGTATGGACGATGGGGAGGTAAAACCTCAGCCTGTACCTTATTAACACGTCCAGGAATTCATGATACACGGTTGGAAGAATCGAGAGATTGGAAGGGACAGAATCCAGACTGGCAAGATCCGCAACAGGAGGAACGGGAGAAGCAGACTCAGCGGAAGGAGGCCATTGGATAGGCATGGTGCCGGTCCAATCAATGCACGGATTGTGGAGTTGAAGCCAAGGCAATCCTAAAATAAGTTGAACGGTAAGAGAATGGAAGATATCAAAAACAATTACCTCCTTATGACCATCGGCCAAGGTCAGTGTAAGAGGAATGGACTCCCAGATGATAAATGCTGGCTGGAGAGCATGACCGTCAATGACCTCGAGACCAATAGGTGATTTTCTCTTGACCATAGGAATTTGGTTCTCTGAGGCGAAGGTCTGATCCAGGAAGTTACCGCCAGATCCAGAGTCAATGAAGGCCTTTTCTTCCAGTAGGAGGTCAGGGCCCCCCAGAGTAGCAGGAAGCAGGGATAGAGGGGCAAGAAGAGAATGTACCCAGTAGAAGCGCCTCTACCTTTACTGGGTGTTCCCGTTTCCCGGCTTCAGGGAAAAGTTCTGGAGGCGATGTTCCAAAGAACCACAGTAGAAACAGAGTCAATTCTGACGGCGTCGCATTCTCTCCGCGGCCCGAAGTTGTTGGCTACCGATTTGCATCGGCTCCGGAGAGTCCAACGCCAGGAGAGGCGAAGAGGGCGACCTGTGTGAGACAACAGGGGAAAAAAGAGAACGAGAACAGTGTCTCTCGTGTCATCATTCCTGGGTGCGCTGGTCCATTCGTACACTGAGGGTAATCAACTCCTCCAAGGAAGAAGGCCGGGCATGAGTAGCAAGATCATCCTTCAAGGTATCAGAGAGACCATGCCAGTAAGCGGCGGCGAGCGCCTCATCATTCCAGTGTGTCTCCACGGCGAGGGTACGGAACGCAGATCGCGTACTTGGCAGCCGATCTTGGAGCCTGTGAAATATGGAAGAGAGAGAATGCGGCCATTTTGCGCCGTGCGGGAGTGTCAAATATTTGCTGCAATTCATGCCTAAATTTGGAGTAATCTTGTGTCAATTCACTCTTGTGTTCCCAGAGGGGAGAGGCCCAAGCGAGGGCGTCACCGGTGAGCAGAGCATAGATGTAAGCCACCTTAGAACGGCCAGTAGGAAATTGAGAGGGAGACATTTCGAATTGCACCTCGCATTGGTTAATGTAACCGCGACAAGTGAGGGGGTCCCCATCATAACGATTAGGCGGAGGAATTCGGGGTCCAGCGTTAGCATAAGTCATAGCAACAGGAGGTGACGGAACCATAGGAGACTCCTGAAGGGAGAGGTTAGCAAGCTGCTGGGAAACAGTGGACTAGTAGAAATTGATAAACAATTTATCCCATCAGGTGCATCAGAAATGATGTGGTAGGCGCTGCAGACATGAATACATAATGTGTGAATATATAGCACGATATAGCAACTGGCCCAGCTCTGGGCACCAATTGTTGCAGACACTCACGGTTAGGAGAATAAAAAGCGCCGTGGCTCGGTCCTCAGTATCTTCAGTGTTGCACCGCCAACCCTTCCGTGACTGTGACGTCACGTGGGGCGTCATGTGACCGGCGGTGATCTCCTCCGGGAGCAGCGACTACCCGGCATGCAGTCCAGCAGGGAAATGCAGGGAAACTCCTCCAGCAGCAGCAGGAATCACAGCAGAGCACAGCCGTAAAGCAGACAGGGTGTAGACGTGGGTGGTGACTAAAAAAAGTTTATTGCAACAGACATGTGTAGCTGATGGATCCTCTGACGCGTTTCAGCCCTCAGGCCTTTGTCAAAGAAGTCAGCAGAGTCGTATTCGTAACCAGGGTCCAAGGGCAGTAGCGAGCAGGGTAATCCAGTACAAGCAGAGGTCAAGCCAGGGAAATCTAGGGGTAAGCAGGAGCAGGAACAGAAGCTGGAAAACATAGGAGAGCCAAGCATAGAACTGCACACACAGAGGTTAACCCACCCATCCCCGCTACCCACACTGGAGTCCTAACCACTCACCCCGGGCCCACTACATGCACCCTGTATTCATTGATTGGCATAGTGGTACTTCATACCTATATAATATGGGCATGATAAGCCACTATAGCACTCAATGGTCACCCTAATTAAAAAGCATGAATTCCAAAAAAACAAACAATAATCAAACATCTACACAAGCACATTAACACCACAATTCAAGAAATACAAACACTAGCCAACAAATGAAATAAATAAAAGCAGTAACCAAAAAACAATTAATTAATTTTATCCAGTAGCCAGCAAATCAATTAATTAAGAAAACCACTATGCAACACATCAATTGAAAGCAGGAGCCAACACAAAAAATATTTAATTAAAAACACTAAACTATCGGAAACAATAATAAAACCAAGCCATGAAAATGACAAACAATTTTCAGTATTCCAAACAATAAACTGAAATAAAAAAAATAACACTCAATAGAAAGCAAGAATTTGCCCAAAAATACATTGGCTATCACTGTATTAATGTTTACCCTAAACGGACACAGATTAATACATTAAAAGAAAGAAATTCAATAAAAAACCTGAAAAAGACAATTACTGTACATACATTCAAAATTTGTCTTACAGTACCTTTAGAATTCTTCACCCTCAGAATTCCGGCGTATCAGGAAGCTCTCAATCAAAGACATCGTCCGCCGCCATCCTCGGTGAAAATCAGCATCATGTTAAAAAAAAATCTTCTTTTTTCCATCTTCTTTAATTGTTTTCTGCCATCTTGAATCTTCTATCCTTGTAATCCATTCCCCATGTTAAATTCAAAACGGATGTTGACTTATCGGCATATAAAGCTAAAATGAGATGAAACAGGCCTTACATAAGGCCTGTGACGTCACATTTTAGGGTCAGATGGGAGAGGTCCAATCCGATTGGACGTTGTATCATGTTACAGGCTTTTTTAATTTATTTTTATTTTTTTATGGATGTGACATACAGTAATCCCTTAAAGTGATGTCACATAATTTGTTAAAAAATGGAACATATCGGGGAACTTCCGGTGACGTCACCCGGCATGGACGGCTGCTAGAGGAGCTCCTGAAACCCGCGGGTTAAACAGCGCAAAAACCCCTACTTAAACTTAAAATTTTCGGACGAAATTAGTCCCTCCGGATAGACAAACAGAAGAAGAATGTCAAAAACGAAAAAAGCGAACAACCAGCCTGTTTCTAAATTTTTCACACCGTCTCAACGAGGTAAGGACAGCACTATGAATCCCCAAGATGGCGGCGGACCGCATGGCGCTACCTCCCAATCTGGGAAAAAGACCCAGCCAAGCGAAAAAACCCCTACAAGCCCAGAACACACAATAACCAGGGCATATTTGGAGGAACTGATGGCTGGCATGGCTGCTACGCTCAAAACTTCCTTCCAAACGGAATTGCGGGCTGCAGTGAGCAACATTAGGAGAGAAATATCAGGGCTGACAGAAAAGACCACGACCCTGGAGAACAGGCTCTCCGAATCCCTACAAAGACAGGGAGAGGCAGAAGAAGAGATCAGCCGCCTAGGTGAAGAGATCTCCCTCCTCAAGGAAGGCATGGAGGAGCAGGAAAATCGTGACCGGCGACAGAACATTCGTGTGAGGAATGTTCCAGAGTCGGTCACGCAGGAACAGATCCGGCCTTACCTCCTGGAGCTCTTCAATATGGTCTGCGGGGAGCTGGAAGAAAAGGAGTTAGAAATGGACAGAGCCCATCGTGCGCTGGGACCCAAGTCTGATGATCCAAAACGAAGAAGGGACATCATAATAAAAATACATAAATACACCTCCAAAGAAAAAATCATCTCAGCATGCCGAGACATGGGAGAAATAACATTTCAAAACGAGACCCTACAAGTCTACAATGATTTGTCAAAAGCAACAAGAGACCGCAGACGGGAGTTAAAGCCGCTGACTAACTTGCTCCGTGAGAAGGGAATACTGTACAGATGGGGCTTTCCGTTTAAGATCTTGGTGAACAGAAATGGAAAGTTCCTGTCCCTGAAGTACCCCGCGGACATGGCTCCATTTGCAAAGGCCTTGGGCCTAACTCCTCCACAAGGATGGCTACCAGGCAACCCGTCATCTAGTGAAGCTGCAGGAGACCCGCCTCGGATATATCGGAGAGGATCGCGGCCCAGCACTCCAGGGACAAGCAGTAACAGCCGACACCGCACTCAAACAACACCCCCCCCTCCCTATGTGATCCCGAGGAAGAGGGGAGACCCACAGCCACATTGGAAGGCACCCCATCGGACCGGAGCAGTACCTGGAGAGGAGCCGCCGACTTCCCGAACGAGACGACACTGGACACCGCTCCCCACACTGAACCACGTGTCACCTACTCCCGCGATGGCACCGGAGCTGATCCCGCCAGCTGCTTTAAAATCCTGGTGCACACCCGGCTCGATCGGATGGAGCAGGAGCGTGATCTCCCCAATTCCAATACGCGAGGAGAGCCGGGTCCTCAGCCTTGCTCTGCTAAGCCCCGACCTCCAGTCTTTCTGGTGGCCCCGCGGGGATGTGTGCCCCCCCCCCCTCTCTCCAGCCAGTTGCCCCGATTTTTCGGGATGGTTTTTTTTTGGCATACGGGGGGGGGGGGGGGGGTATGGCCCATCGGCGGGTGGGCCCGATCCGACAGGGAGCACACCGGCTCAGGCGACGAAGGACAATTATGGCCCAGGGGAACCGGACCACCCGAGTTGACTTAAGGGACGCAAAAAACACAAATTGAGGTTTGGCGCCCTGGAGGCCGTGAGTAATGTGATAAAATGTTATGTTATGGAAGGCACCCCACAGCCCCCCCCCTCCCCATTTCAACCATAACCTAAGCACATAGCCCCCCTCCCTCCCCATCCTCCCCCCCCCCCATACATAAAAGCAAAGAAGTGTAAACAATAAATAAAATACCCCTATGTCCCCCATCATACTTTCCCCCCCCCTGGAACGACTCCCAGAGGATCACAGAGGTAATATACAAAACTGGGAAACACCTGTCCTGTTGGAAGTGGGCCGTTACCCTCCCCCCCCCATTCACATCCCCCCCTCTCCCCCCCTCCCCCCCCCGGTGCTATATAAAAGTTGAGAAGTACATGCAAAGTAAGATGTGCACCCATGCCTCCCCTTGGAATAACACCCGGGGGAAGCAGGGGTATATAAGGAAACTAAATGGGCCTCGGCCGATTGCCAGGCAGTATACAGTATATTTATGGTATAGAGTGGTACTAGAGACGCAACATACAAGAAAGTGAAATGCCCACACTGTCTGAAATGTTCCGTCAACCCACCCCCCCCCTACCCCCCTACCCCCCCATACCCCCCCACCCTCCCCCCACCCCACCCCCACCCTCCCCCACCCCACCCCGGCACGATATAAAAGTTGAGAAGTATATGCAAAATGTGACCTGTACCTAGGTATTCCCTTGGAACAGCACCCAGGAGAAGCAAGGGTATATAAGGAAACCAAATGTATCGGGGCTGAGTCCCAGACAATATATGGTATACCTATTGCAAAGAGTGGTAAAACAGAAGCAATATATAAAAATGTGAAATGACTGCTCTGTCAGTAAGGCTTCATCGAACCCCCCCCCCACCCCTTACCCCCACCCCCCCCACCCCTCACCCCCACCCCAGTATTATATAAAAGATGAGAAGCATATGCAATAGGTGAGGTGCACCTAAGCCTTCCCACCCCTCCTCCTCCCCCCTCCTCCCCCCCCTGTATTAAACAAAAGCTGAGGAGTATATACAATGGGTGAGACGCACCTATGCCTTCCCACCCCCCCGCCCCTCCTCCCCCTCCCCCTCCTCCCCACCCCAGTATTAAATAAAAGCTAAGGAGTACATGCAACGGGTTAGGTGCACCTATATCTTCCCGTGGGATAGCACTCAGAGGAAGCAAAGATATATAAGGAAATTAAATGTGCCTTGGCTGATTTCCAGACAGCATATAATATACTTATTGGATAAAGTGGTACTATTGAGGCAACATACAAAAATGTGAAATGTCTTTATTGCTGGAAATGTTTCGTCAACCCTCCCCCACCCCCCCCCCCCACACACCCTCTCCCCCCTCCCCCCCCTCCCCCCCCCGCCGTTTCCCCCCCCCCTCCCCCCACCGCCATCCCCCCCCCCCTTCCCCCCCCCCCCCCTTCCCCCCCCCCCACTCCCCCCCCCCACTCCCCACCTCCCCCCCCTTCACCCCCCCCCCTGGGTGCTATACAAAAGTTGAAAAATGTATGCAATAAATGATATGTACCTATGTCCTCACTTGGAACAGCACCTAGAGGAAGCAAAGGCTCATAGGAAAACTAAATGTGCCTAGGCTAATTTCCAGACAGTGTATAGTATACTTATTGTATAGAGTGGTACAACAGACGCAGCACACAAAAATGTGAAATGCCCACACTGTTGGAGAGGCTCTGTCAAACCCCCCCCACCCCCACCCCCACCCCCCTCCCCTCACCCTTCCAGCCCCCCCCCCTCCCCTCACCCCCCTGCCCACTCCCCCCGGTATTATATAAAAGTTGTGAATTAAACGCAACGTGATATATGCACCTATGCCTTCCCTTGAAACAGAACCCAGGGGATGCAAGGGTCTATAAGAAAACAAAAGGTGCCTTGGCTGATCTCCAGATAATACATAGCATACTTATTGCAAAGAGTGATATAATAGATGAAGCATACACAAATGTGAAAGGCCCATACTGTTGGAAAGGTTCCGTCAACCCCCCCCCCAAACCCCCCCCACACACCCCATCCACACACCCCCCCATCCACCCCCCCCAACCCCCCCCTCACCCCCCCCACCCCCTACCACCCCCAACCCCCCCCCACCCCCCCCACCCCCCCCCCACCCCCCCCCACCCCATCCCCCCCCCCCCCACCCCATCCCCCCCTCCCCCCCCCCACTCAGACGAAGCAAATTTACAGAAGAAAGTTGAAATTGCTTGGGTGGAAAATCAAAATGTGCACAGTGGGTCCATGATGTAATGTTACATAACAGATGCTGTACAAAAATGCGAAATGTTTAAACTGCCTGAATTACACCTTCACCCCCCCCATCCCCCCTCACCTGTGGACTGAGGATCTACGTAAAAAAGGGGTTAAGTAAATTCTATAGAGGGTTTGGACCCCTCAGACGTCCAACGGTGGACTGACCCGGAACCACCCCAGAAGGGCTCTTATAGCCCAAATGCCGGCTGTTTTTAAAGCTGGCAAAAGTTTGTTGAGGCCTTCTCAAGGCCTCATTACAACCTATTTCTATCAGCTGACTCTGTCCCAGCTGATCTCTGCCCTACCCCCACTGACCCTCCCCCACGCCCCCCCACCTCAGCTTAAAATAGCCATTCCAGCCAAAAAAAAACTCGCAACTCCCACACCTACAGAGATATAAACTAGACTCAGACTTACTGAATCAGGGCCTCTCAAATGGGAAAGATGAGGCCTCACGGTACCATCTAAAAAAGAACCCAAATGACTAGCCAAACCACAATTAAATTCACCTCACTCAATGTGAAGGGCCTCCAGAATAACCGAAAAAGGAGACTAGCACTCCAAGATATGAAAAGATCAGGGGGGGACATCATATTTCTACAGGAGACCCACTTCACATCACAAGACCCCCCAAATTTATTCAAAAAAGTGTTCCCAATGTGTTTTTTCGCATCATTTACTAGCAAAAAAAGGGGTGTAGCTGTCCTGATCAGACAGGGCACCCCATTCAATCATATCAAAACAACTGCGGACCCAGAGGGTAGATTCTTAGTGGTATATGGCTCCTTAGCGGGCTCAGCGATCGCTCTTATTAATGTATATGCCCCAAACGAGAACCAAACCGAATTCCTAAAGAAAGTACTCGAGGGCATAGACCCGGGATATCTGTCATCGATGATAGTGGGAGGAGACCTAAACATGGTCCTCAACCCTACCGAGGACAGATCGACCACAATGGGTCCCCCCCGTACAACCCCCTCCCAGATCACAGGGAAAAAGTTTAGGGGAATCTTGAGCGAGTTTTCACTAGTGGACATCTGGAGAACCCAACACCAGGGCCAGAGAGACTATACTTTCTACTCAGCACCTCACCAGACCTACTCTCGAATAGACCACTTTCTGGCCACAAAAAATGTGGTGGTGGCAACAACTGACTCCGACATAGGACCGATCACATGGTCTGATCATGCCCCGATTACCATAACCTTGACAACACCCTTCGAAAAGACAATAAATTACTCATGGAGGCTAAATGACTCACTACTCAACCATCCTGAGATAGAAAGAGAGATCAGAGCTGCCATTCGAGACAACTTTTTTTTTAACTCAGGATCCGTCTCCTCACCAGCAATCCTGTGGGAAGCCCATAAGGCAAGCATTAGAGGGAAAATCATCTCCATCGCATCCCACAGGAAAAAAGCCCGCCAAAAACTAATAAAGGAGCTCACAGATGATATCAAAATAATAGAACAAACTCATAAAGCTAACCCCTCAAAAAAAATATATAAAACATTGACAACAGCTAGAGCAAAACTTAGACAAATCCAGCTGGAGGATGTTGAGAAAGCCCTCAAGTGGACCAACCAACAATATTATGATAAAGGTAACAAAGCAGACAGACTTCTAGCTACTAAATTAAGAGGGGTGCATAAACGGTCCCAAATCACGGCGATCAAGAGTAGGTCTGGTGAGATACAACATAGTGACAATAAAATGGCAGCCGAATTCACAAAATTTTACACCGAACTTTATAACTTAAGATCCAAAAAAGGCCGCCCCGAATCAGTAGCATCCGAATTAATAGCACAATACTTAGATAAGTGTCAGCTTCCCACACTAACGGAGGAGGAAAACACAGTCCTCAATGCTGAGATTTCAAAAGAGGAACTGGAAGAGGCGGTCAAATCATTAAAAATCACTAAGTCTCCTGGCCCAGATGGCTTCACTAATGTCTACTATAAGAGATCCTTGCCAGTATTATCCACGCATCTCCTAAGAACATTTAACGATTTTATGGAAGGAAATCAAATCCCTACGTCAATGTCCCTGGCCACCCTGGCCATAATACACAAAGAAGGCAGGGACCCGATGCAATGTGGAAGCTACCGTCCAATCTCCCTGCTTAATTGTGATCTCAAACTATATAGCAAAATACTCGCAAATAGATAGAATCCCATTTTACCAAGATTAATAGATAAAGATCAAGTGGGATTCGTAGCAGGCAGACAGGCCTCGGACAATACCCGAAAGATAATTGACATTATTGAACATGTCCATCTCACAGGGACCAAAGCACTACTCCTTAGCTTGGACGCAGAGAAGGCGTTCGATAGAATAGACTGGCTACTCATGGACCAAGTTATGCGCAAATTCGGCTTCAAAGACGCATATCTAGAAGGAGTCCGTAGATTATATCAAAATCCATCTGCAACAGTAAAACTACCAGGGGGCAGTAACCAGAGATTCGAGATTACTAATGGAACTCGACAGGGATGCCCCCTATCTCCTCTTCTCTTTGCATTAACCATAGAACCCCTAGCAGCGGCAATAAGAACCAATAGAGACATCAAAGGAATAGAAATTGGACACAGGCAGCACAAAATATCACTATTTGCAGATGATGTCATTTTAACCCTGACGCAACCCCAAACATCCCTGCCTAACCTCCAAAAAGAACTCCGAGATTTTGGAGACATATCAGGCTATAAAATCAATAACGATAAATCGGAAGCACTAAATTTAAGCCTGCCAGAGGTGAAACTCCTCAAATTAAACTTTAATTACCATTGGAGCTCCTCGAGTATCAAATATCTGCGAGTAAAGATAGCGAGGAACTACCAATCCCTATATCAACAAAATTACCCGACCCTGTTCCGGAAAATTAAACAAGATTTAGCGAAATGGGGAGGATATCAAATATCATGGATCGGGAGGATGATCTCGGTTAAAATGAACATACTCCCCAGATTATTATATTATTTCCAGACACTCCCGGTCCACATCCCTGGCTCAGAATTAAAGAATATACAAAAACTAATCTTCCACTTCATTTGGCAAGGTAAGAAACCTAGAACCGCTAGGACAGTTCTCCTGGCATCAAGGGGTAGAGGAGGACTTGGGGTCCCAGACATCACAAAATACTACCTAGCCGCACAATTGAGACAGGTAGTAGTCTGGAATGCCAACCCAAACCAATACTGTTGGCTAGATATAGAATCATACTACGCCGGGACGCCTTCACTACCAGCTTGCCTTTGGTCCCTGAGCAGGGAAGACATGCAGAATAGTAAACTTAAATTAGGCCCAATGAGACACACATGGGAGACCTGGACGAGATGCAAATATAAATTTAAGCTCACTTCGCCCCAATCCCAACTCATACCAATTCACAAAAATCCGAAATTCCCTCCTGGTTGTGAGCCCAGACAATTTGACCAATTCAAAGCAAAAAATATTAGAGCGATCGCTGACCTCTTGAGTATTGGAGAATTCCTGAGCTATCAAAATCTACAAACCAAATATGAAATAGCAAGGTTGGACGTGTTCAAGTATCTACAAATTCGGCACTTTATTCGAACCTTATCCCCAACGTTGAAATTTCCCCCTCTCACAGTTTTTGAGCGGCTCTGTTGAGAAACAGGCCACCAGAAAGGTCTTATAACACAAATTTACGCAGAATTGGAAAGGGCTATAGAAGCCCCCACACATGACTATATGCTGCATTGGGCAGCAGAATTGGGAATAGTTATAGACCGAGAGGACTGGGAAAGAATTTGGGAGAACGCCTCAGGAACTTCCATATGTACCACAATCAAAGAAAATATATATAAAATACTGTTCCGCTGGTATCTTACCCCAGTTAGAATAAATCAAATCTACCCCCAGGCGTCCGATCTATGCTGGAGAGGTTGCGGTCAAAAGGGGGACATGGCACACATTTGGTGGACATGTCCGGAAATTCAAAAATACTGGGGAACCACTCAAAAATTAATAGAAGAGGTCACCGGCCTCAAAATCCCTGTTGACCCGCTGACCTACCTGTTGGCCAGGCCCCTAGAAAATGTGGACCGACCAACAAGTAAATTAATCTCCTTCATCCTAACAGCGGCTAGATGTGCAGTGGTGGCCGCCTGGAAGAAAGTGTCTCCCCCCTCAAAACAAACGATAAAAAATAGGATACAAGAGGTAATGAATATGGAGAAACTATCGGCCTTTTTGAAAAGATCCACGGACTCCTTTAATAAAACATGGGACCCGTGGCTAACCCATATGGCACCCCCACGCCCCTAACTCAAAAATGAAAAGTAAAAAGAACGAGTCTAGAAACTCCAATAGAAATATTCTGAGGATGCGATAAGCAACAGGTATTCCCCCTCCCCCCTTCCCCCCCCCCCTCCCCACCTTCCCTTCTCTCCCTTTCCATACTCTGACTCTCTGTTTCCATACTCGCGCCCCCCTCACAACCCCAGGAGGGTCAGGGGGGCGATGAGCTTTCCTCTCTCTTTCTGGTTTCTTTAACCAAAAAATGGAGAAAATTTGTATTAGGCTGTATTAACATATATGACATGTACATTGTGAAATAAGTATTTGCCTAATAAAAATCTTTGGAAAAAAAAAAAAAAATGGAACATATCCATGGTACAGGAACCAATGGTATTGTCTTCGATCCCATTGTGGGTAGTACCATGTGATATCAGCCATTTGGTTTTAAGGATGTGAAGTACCTCCCTTGGAGATGACATCATACTCTTATTTGTTTTTAAAGCCTATCACATGATACAGCATCCAATCAGATTGAACCTGTACCATCTGACCCTAAAATGTGATGTCACAAGCCTTATTCAGTATAAGGCCTGTTCAGTCTCATTTTAGCTTAATGGCGCGTTCCTTCATTTTCTATATCTACTCCCATTGCGGTTATATATTATTGCACTTGTTTTATTTGGGACTTGTTCGGGACTTTCCTAATCACTCGAAAAACTATCATGTGGGAGAGACGCACCAAAGACGCGACCGGCTGAGAGACGCCGCCAGATGACGTCAGACGCAAGCGTGGACTAACCCGGAAGCGACTAGGAGATTACCCCTTCTGAACTACCGGTTGGAGTATCTCCAGCACACGGGAAGGCTCCCTAAAGCAGAGCTGCATACACCGCTCTTGGATACCAACAGCTAGAGGGAGGACGTCCAACATACATCTGTCCGTGTTCTGCTGTCCCTGCCGAGCGGTAACATGTCCCTAACATGTCATGCTGTTAACCTTTTTTATTGATGTACGTGCAACACTCACCCCCACCCTATAAATAGTTTTTTAAATATACTACACTATGGTTTTTTTGCGCTGTCTTTTCTCTGTTTCCATGTAGCCTGGTGTTTGAGCCATCCTAATTGACCAGCAGCACAAAACCTCACCCTAATCAGGTTGTAATTTATACCGTATTTCTAAGTCACTATCACCCATCACTGATCACTTACTGTATGAGCGCAGGTCTTTTTGTTTTACAGTAACACACAATGCATTTTTTTTGGCAAATATTTGTTTTGAATTGATTGTTATTTTTTCTTTTTCTGTTTATTGTATGACCGTTTTACAAGAGATATATAGGTATTGCACTGTGTATTTTTGTCACATTGGAAGTAGCTTTGGGCATTTTTGTTTTTTTGCTGTATACATTTAGCCACGCTCACTAGAACTCCTTTTGACACTTATATGCATATATATATATATATATATGATGTGGTAATGGTTGGGGTTTCTCAGAGCTTGTTGGGAATCTGTGTATTTTGTTAACTGTGTGCAGCTGGTCTCAGTTGCTTATGGGAGGGTAGTGCCCCCCCCAAGGTTTAGGCTTTCCCTACCCCACTTTCCAAGTTGGCAGGTCAGTTTCATTTTGCCAGGTTACGACAGATCCAGTGTAGATCATTCTTCCTGTAATTATACAGGTAAAAATAATTTTAACTCAGGTGAGTGTTAGGACCTGCTTTGTCATGCCTTGTATATGGCAGCAGGCTTAATATGCTATGGCCAAAGGGTTAAACTATATGACCCTTTTTACAAGAGATATATAGGTATTGCACTGTGTATTTTTGTCACATTAGAAGTAGCTTTGGGCATTTTTGTTTTTTTGCTGCATACATTTAGCCATGCCCACTATCACTCCTTTTGACACTTATATGCATATATATATATATATATATATATATATATATATATATATATATATATATATATATATATATATATATATATATATATATATATAAAAATATATATATATATATATATATATATATATATATATATAATGTGGCAATGGTTGTGGTTTCTCATAACTTGTTGGGAATATGTGTACTCTGTGTATTTTTTTATTTTCACTTAATTGTTATGTATTTGTAGGTCTTGGTTTTATTACATTTTAGGATTGATTAGGGGTTACATTTCTTTAATTGTTCTGTTGGCTAGGTGTTTATTTAATGGTATTCTTGTTGAATTTTGGGATTACATTAATTTCATAATTTTTTTTGGTGTTAGATTAATTGTATTGATGTGTTGGCTAAGCTTTTTAGTTATTTTCTTCTTCTGGTATTTAGGTGCTTGTGTATTTATTTTATTTTTGAGCCTTTTTGGTGAGGTTGTTTTTTTTCTTGTTGCCCATTGACTGCCATAGTGGCTTATCATTCCCATATTTTATGGGCATGAAGTACCACTGTGCCAATCAATGGGTAGAGGATGGGATAGTGGCCCCAGGTGGGTGGTTAGGCCTCCTGGGTGGGTATCGGGGGGAGGGTTTACCCCTTAATTACTATAGCGTCTATTAACCTCTAAGGTGATTAAGAAGTTAGGGCAATTAGATTGTATTTTTTATTGTTCTGTTCCTGCAAACCGAGGACATGCACATGGAGGATGATGATGAGGATGTCTCATCCTGATCATCAGGATGTCACAGTTAAATGCAAGTTTTATGTACTCTATTTATGCTGGCTGGCTAATGTTTTATTTAGAATGGGCAAATTAGCTATTATCCATATCTGGATAAGAGTAATTTTGCCAATTACTGTACTGTATGTGTTGGGGGGAGGAAGGGGGTTGTTGAGGTTAGAGGAGGAGGGTACTAGGGTTGTTGTATTTATTTATGTTTATTGGGGGTAGAGTGAGTAGGTAGTTGCCCCAAGGTATGTGTTTAGGCCTACTAGGTGGGTAGCGGGACTGGTTACCCCTTCATTACCATAGCGGTTCCAACCGCAATGGTAGTGAAAGGGTTAACACCTCCCGCAACCTTCCAGGCAGGCTTAAAAACCCATCCTGAGCTACTACCCCCTTCATCCACCCACTCTGCTCTCAATAAAATGACTATTCAAGTTTAACCCCTTCATTGCTTTAGCGAATACCCACTAAGGTAATTAAGCTATTTTTATAAAAATGTTAATACTAGTGCATGAGATCGGGGTCTCTGGAGCAGAACATAATTGATTTGAGATCCGGGACCCCATGCTTCCCGAGATGCAGGCACCATTATTGGGTATCCAATGGTGGTTGTGGGGAGCGCAGATGTCACCATATGTAAAGAATAGAGATATACAGTATATAGTGCAGTAGTTCTTAACTCAAATTTGACTCTTAAGTAGCAGAATGAAAACTCACATTCTCCCAGTGAAATGACAGCAGTATGAAATTATCCTCTCAGGTACAGTAGTCTGTGTGGTGTCCCTCGGTTAGAGATAAAAATCACACTTAGTGCAACACTGTGAGTTCTTAAAACATAATATATTAGCAGATAGATATCGCACTTACATTTGTGCAATAAGGATAAGGCACATAAAAATTAAAGGTGGCTTTGTCCCTCTGCTCCTTCTTGCCGCTCGCACACTGTCACGTCACTTCCGTTTCACGTCTACGATCGTCGACGTCACTTCCAGATGCGGGTGAACTTAGAATCGGGAGCCGTGGTGACGGGAGTTGCTGGGCAGATTCTGGATAGTATGCAGGGGCTTGCGTAGCCTACTGATGTGTCACACTTCGCGTTTCGCTTTACAAAAGCTTCATCAGGAGTATAATCTACGGCGCCTCTCTGGTCTAAATAAATATGCTATACTTCATTGTGATTGGATAAAGTGGGAATTGCTAGAATGCTATTGGTCAATTTATTGCATTGTGATTGGGTGATAGGGGCTAATACATAATAATACTACACTATCTTTTTTTATATAATACAAACAAGTACAACTTTATTGACATTTATACAATCTCATAAAAACTAAAATAAGTTAGTAACCTATACAGAATGGATGAATTAAAACAATTAAATATTTAATATTTTTAATATTATAAGGGATAGGGGACTTCCTAACTAGTTGCTATTTATACTCCAAATAAGTGATCATCAATAAATACAACGGGGATATAAATAGGAAAGGAAGAGCAAGAAACAAGAATTAACATTACTCATAAATTATAAAATACATTAATTTTAAATACAAAATAGACATTAACAACAAGGGATACATATTAAAGAACTATAGACACATAAAAGGGTACATTTAATTTATACCTATAAAATAAATTAATTTAAAAATATTAAAAGGTTAAAACTTGAATAAAAGTTTTTAATTATTTTTAAATGAATGCACCAATCTCAATATCTACATTTAACTCCTTTGGATTCAGCGTTTTGAGGCAGTGAATCCAAAAGGTTTCTCTTTTTAACAATTCAATCGCTCTATTTCCTCCTCTCCAATTTTGAGGAATATGTTCTATCCCTTTTAGAATTAGATCTTTGGGATTGGATTGGTGAAATAAGTTAAAATGCTTAGGGACACTATGTGTGTCCATTTTTCTTCATATATATTCCCTATATGTTCTAAGGCTCTAATTTTTAAAGTTCTAATGGCCTTGCCTCTTATTGTAGCCCGCAAGGACTTTCGAGCATATAAATCATAAAATCAGTATTACAGTTTAAAAATTGTTTAATTTTAAACTCCTCATTGGTGACGTATATCATACGTATGAAGAGCAATCAGAGATACTAATGGATAAATTTAAAGAAAAGAAATATAATAAATCCATTATGATAGATGCAAAAGATAGAACGGATAAGCTTGACAGACAGCTTCTAATTATACTGTAAGGAAAAATAGTAAAATAGATTTCACAACCACGTTTATGACAAAATATAATAAGGATGCCAATAAAATAAAACAGGCTATAAACAAACATTGGCACATTTTACAAAACGATCCAGTACTTGTAAGTATATTACCACCACGGCCAAATATAATTTTTACAAAGGCAAAACAATTTAAAACAAAAAATTAGCACCAAGTATCCTCAAACCAATAAGGGAGGATACACAAGATAAAAATTGGTTGAAACTTCCAAAAGGATTTTTTTCATGTGGTAACTCTACGGCCTGTAATTTTTGTTCAAAAGGGAACAAAGATATTTTTAAATCACACGTCACCAATGAGGAGTTTAAAATTAAACAATTTTTAAACTGTAATACTGATTTTATGATTTATATGCTCAAATGTCCATGCGGGCTACAATACATAGGCAAGACCATTAGAACTTTAAAAATTAGAGCCTTAGAACATATAGGGAACATATGAAGAAAAATGGACACACATAGTGTCCCTAAACATTTTAACTTATCTCACCAATCCAATCCCAAAGATCTAATTCTAAAAGGGATAGAACATATTCCTCAAAATTGGAGAGGAGGAAATCGAGCGATTGAATTGTTAAAAAGAGAAACCTTTTGGATTCACTGCCTCAAAACGCTGAATCCAAAGGGGTTAAACGTAGATATTGAGATTGGTGCATTCATTTAAAAATAATTAAAAACTTTTATTCAAGTGTAACGGGTTTTCCCCCACCCAATCTCACATTGGCCAGTGTGGTCTAACCAGTCCCCATTACATGTTCGTGTCTGATGGTGCACCTGTAGGCAACAGGGCTCCTGAGTCTCCCGCTTGATGGTATTAGGGGATGTCATCCAGACAGGCAGCTGAGGTAGTGTGTGCGAGTCCTACCTATATCCAGTGCAGCTCCTCCACCTCATCAGGATCTGTGCTTCCACAGGGAGATGGTCCTGGTGAGGAACTCCTTCTTGGTGGTGCCATCCACTGCTGAGTAATTTCACACTCACACAGTGGAGGTATATTCAAACAGGGCATCTTTATTGGCATGGTGATGTTGCCAGCTGCCCCTCACAGATAACAGCTCAGCCACTCATCTCTTTGTAGCACTCCCTTAGGAAGGTCCCTTCTCTAATAGAGCTGCTTTCCACCTACTGCTGCGGCACAGTTTATTCGAGCATTTGCCCGTTCTGTGCCGCAGCAGTAGCCTGGCGCGCGCCCGAGTGTGACGGGTGCGCGCCGAAGCAGCGGAAGAGCGCCCTCCGATCGGGGCGCTCTCCCTACCGCTGCCGGGTCCGCCGGGTCCCCCGGAACCCCCTGCCGCTGTCCCGCGATCGCGGGACACCAGGGCTCCCTCGGGGAGCCCCTGGACACTGAAGTATAGCATATTTATTTAGACCAGAGAGGCGCCGTAGATTATACTCCTGATGAAGCTTTTGTAAAGCGAAACGCGAAGTGTGACACATCAGTAGGCTACGCAAGCCCCTGCACACTATCCAGCATCTGCCCAGCATCTCCCGTCTCCACGGCTCCCGATTTTAAGTTCACCCGCATCCGGAAGTGACGTCGACGATCGCGGATGAGAGACGGATGTGACGTGACGGTGTGCGAGCGGCAAGAAAGAGCAGAGGGTCAAAGCCACCTTTAATTTGTATGTGCCTTATCCTTATTGCACAAATGTAAGTGCGATATTTATCTGCTAATATATTATATTTTAAGAACTCACAGTGTTGCACTAAGTGTGATTTTTATCTCTTACCGAGGGACACCACACAGATTTCATTCTGCTACTTAAGAGTCAAATTTGAGTTAAGAACTACTGCACTATATATATCTCCATTCTTTACATATGGTGACATCTGCGCTCCCCACAACCCCATTGGATACTTGCAAAAAAGAGAACTGGACCATCTCTTCAGAGGGTTGTAGCTGCATTTTATCACTACTATTTATTATTAAACACATTGTACACATTTTTATTTTTAATCACTATTTAGTTTATATCACTTTATTTATTTAATTATTATCACTTTTAAGAGGAGCGCCTTAATCACAATTTTTTTGTAATAATCACCGTTATTGGGTGCCGGTATCCCCATACAATGTTTAAATGTCCTGCTTCACGTGACTAGGACATTTAAATGTATAGGAGATACCGGCAACCCATTACAGGGAAGCAAGTGGTCCCTGGACCTGAAATCAATGCGGTTCTGCTCCTTGAGACCCCCTGCTCACATACTGTACATTAGAATTAACATTTTTATAAAAACCCTGCGATCGCATGTGAGATATGTACAGGGAGAGGCGGCTCTCTCTATGCAGCTGTCCCAGATCGCATTAGGGAGAATTTTGAGTGAGGCTTGCGATCTTATCGCTGCTGACCACACGTTTTGGGCATTTTCCTGCCTCATGGTTTGAGAGTGGTCACTGAGCTTTCTGAATACCATGATAACTAAACTGACAAACCATTCAGCGAAAACATTCCAAACCTAGCGATGTACAGTAGCAGCAAACTTATCAAGGCTAGTAGAATAGGCCCCTATATGTATCAACCTCATCAGTTGGTTCCTTGGCAGGCTCTTTTTTGTTCATTGGGGATGAAAGCTTGAGGCTAATAACATGTTGTGTATTTTTTGCTTATTGAGTATAGATATCTGTTCTCAGACCCTTGTCAATTTGTATGTTTAATGATACCACGTTATTAATGCTGAGGTATGGATGCTAATGCAAAGCAAACTGTTTGAAATGTTTCCATAAAATGTAATGTTATAAATATTTGTAATTATTTTCTCTTGTCAGATATGGAAAACTGTTTGAAGTGCCCTGAGGATCACTGGCCTAATATAAGGAGAGATAATTGTATCCCAAGAATGATAGATTTCCTTTCCTACGAGGAACCACTAGGTGGCGGTATTGCAGCCCTTGCTGTTTCCTTTTCTGCTGTCACTGTTGCAGTGCTGGTGATCTTTATCAAGCACAAGGACACTCCAGTTGTACGAGCCAACAACCAGAACCTCAGCTACATCCTTCTTATCTCTCTTGCGCTGTGTTTTCTCTGTTCTCTGCTTTTCATCGGTCGTCCTCTGAAGGTGACCTGCCTGCTACGGCAAGTGACTTTTGGGATTATTTTTACTGTTGCTGTGTCTTGTGTTCTGTCAAAAACCATCACAGTTGTCATCGCCTTTAATGCTATGAAGCCTGACAGCAAATTGAGGAGGTGGGTGGGGAGCAGAGTATCCAGCTGTCTTGTCCTCCTCTGCTCACTAGGGGAGGTTGTGATTTGCATTGTGTGGCTAATGCACTCTCCTCCATTTCAAGACTATGACACCCAATCACAAGTTGGCAAGATGATATTACAGTGTAATGAAGGCTCGGTCACTATATTCTATTTCTCCCTCAGTTATATGGGACTTCTGGCTTTCTCAAGCTTTATTGTTGCATTCCTAGCCAGGAACTTACCAGACACTTTCAATGAAGCTCAGTATATCACCTTCAGCATGCTGGTGTTCTGCAGTGTTTGGGTCTCCTTTATCCCAGCATATCTGAGCACCAAAGGCAAATACATGGTGGCCGTGGAGGTATTTGCCATCCTGGCCTCCAGTGCAGGACTTCTGTGCTGTATCTTCATTCCCAAGTGCTATATTATCCTAATGAGACCTGAGCTGAACACTAAAGCCCATTTAACTATAAAAATGTAAAAATTATGGTGGGAGTCTTCTTATATACATCTAATATACTCCAAAGAAAGTTATGACTTAAAGGAACCAAAATATACTTAATACTAAAGTAAAACAATTTTGATCTATTTCCTTTTAGGGTTAGTATAATGTGCTTTAATTTTGCATTAGAGGGAACTTAATTAAGAATTTTAAACTCTGTACATAATGTTAGAATTGTCCAAATTAGCACGCTGTTATTAACACGTTTAGTGCCAGGGGTGTTTGCCACCTGCGTGGTGACAAAACTATTCAGCATTCGTTGTTAAGCTTTTCATTGGTATCTCTCACCTTGGGTTGATTTCATATCATGTGACCAAGATATGCTGTCATAAATATGGGCGTGAGGGGCTGTCTATTTAATTTTCATAATATTGTTTCTGGATAGTATTGCCTTATATCCCCTAATTATACGGATACTAGATATGTATAGATTTACTATTCTATCCAACACCGAAAACAAATTAGCAATTCGTGTAACCTGAAACATTTAGATCTGAATGCAAAAAGATAATTTGATTGTTTTTATATAATTGATACAAATTATGATTGTGATGCTACTTTGACTAAGAAAGCCATTATATAGTAGTAACATAACATATTAGCAAGTCTACTGATGTTTGAAATTAATTACATACAAAAATTGAATGAATTAGCACTCACCCTGTATAACACAATTCAGCTAGATGTGCTATGATGCTGCATCCACACCGCAACATGCATATAACTGTACAAAAAACAAACTGGATCAGCACTCCAAAAAATAATTAAGGACATACTGTACGTTTCTCTTTTGGTCTCGCCAAGTTTTTCTTTAATGTATAAAAAAAAGAATCAACACAGAAAAGATAATCACACACAAAGATAGGAAATGTTAGCAGACACTGTTATACAGTATGTGCGCAATAGAGCAACGTTTCAAGTCCTCCTGGCCCCTTCATCAGGCTTAATCATAGGTGTAAAATAAGTGTATACAAGCGCTAGTGCAACAATTGCAAACAAACAGGAGAAACAAAACCTGAGATACAGTCCTAGGGGGTAGGTAGTCCTGGAGCTGCCGTCATAATGTCCATCCAAGGAGGTTTAAATAGTCCCTGTGGACACACATGTGCCCCTGATCAGTGTCTCTCTGCACTGTGCAGCCATTACAGTGACGTCACACAGCTGCTGTTGGAGCTGGCTGCACTTCCTATCATACACAGACAGGGCATCTGAAGCCTCACAGCAATACTGACAGACTGAACCATTAGGTCGCCGAGCATAGGAGATAATGGAGCGGACCTGTGCAATGCACTCCAAAAGCAAGAGAGCTAATCCAGTTTGGATTTTGAAATGATTGACGTCACTTAAAGGGATGTGATTAATGACATCAGATAATTAACATTTGCTGTACATATTAGAACTGGATTGTGGGAAATGTATACCTGTATTTAAACACTGATCTTGCACGTTTGATCTCTATACACCTGAAAAAGGTTTAATTATTTTTACCCGGAAATGTTGTTCTATTGCTTGTCTTCTTGTATACTAATAAATGGTTGGAGGACCTTTTTGGACATCACAAATATGACTACATCTGCTTTATTTTTTATTGTTGGAAATTGTGATGGTTTGAGGGGATCCCTCCACAGATATGCAATGCACCACTGAAAATATATAGCTATTTTTCCCAACAACAGGAATTCAGAGCAAGTATACATTTTTCTGTATTAAATAAACAGTCCACATGTCTCTATTTTTTGGAGGGAGGAAATTGCTCTTGCAATTATCTTTCAGAGATGATCGCATCCCTCTAACCTCTGTAGAGACCCTGTTTCCAAGATACAAGCATTTATTCTCACAAGGTAAGAATAGGTTACCGTTGGACACAATATGACAGAAGGACCAGGATGGCTTCTGCAGCTAACAGATATATGCAACATCATTGGTACTGTAGATCAGGGGGTGCGCAAAGTGGGGGGCGTGCCCCACAGGGGGGGCACAAGATTTTCTGGGTGGTCATGGCTGTTACAGAGGCCGCACGTTTCCCCTGAAAGCATTTAAAATAAATGCCGGGGACCACGCGAGGCCTCTATCACTTTTTACTTACCTTTCTTCCAGCGACGCGTCTCCATTGTCACCCGGCATCAAATGACGCAGCGGACGTGACTTTCCGTGACCCCGCTACGTTATTTGATGCCAGAGCTGTGCAGGGAGGGGGTGTGCGAGCCGGAGGGAAGAGGAGACAGGGGGGCGCATGTAGGAAACTTTGCACACCCCGGCTGTAGGTGATATTATGACTTTCTATTTGCAGGCATAGATTATTTGTACATTTTTTCTCTTAAACACAGACCTAAAAAACTCAGATATCAACTAGAGGGGTTCTGGCCATTACTCAAAAACTTAAAAGGACTTCCTCATTCACATCAATAACATACAAAAGACAATAATTGTATTACTGCATTAAAAATGGAATCTCTGTCATTTTCTTCATACTGATTAAATGCACGAGGCCTGAAGTTGCATTAACCTTTGCAACTATAAGTTTAAGTACTGTATACTGACACAAGGAAAGGATTGCGCTGTGTAAATGCCTATTTATCATCAGTGTGATACATAGCCTACCATATTCATCAGACTCTGTTATGGGTCAGTGCAAATGAATGGGACTTAACTCTGATTCAAGGTGAAGGAGCTTTAAAAAATTGGGGTCTAGTGAGATAATTACTCTGCTATCAATCCCTTACAATTGTTCACTTTCTACAAGTTGTTCTACATAAACAACCTCAGTTCTGTAATCTAGGAGTAAAAGTTCCTGGCTGAGCTTCAATAGCTGATTGAAACCTGCATAACTTTAATTTGTGCTAATTCATCCTAAACAATGGGGCATCTGGCAACCTCTTCTTCCACCTGTTCAACATCTCTCTAAATCACTCTCACTAGGGATATTCCTTCTTTCTGAGCTGCTGTGCTTCATCTTTGTGTTGTTTCTACTAGTTGCTATAACAGTGCAATCTCACTTCTAAACACACAATATACTGGAACTGCAATAAAGCCACAAAATATTCTCTACTGACTTTCAATATTAGTTCATAATTAGAAATATGTGCACTGGTAAGGAAAATTTAGACTGGAAGGCATAACTGTGAAGATCACATGAAAAAGTGTAAGAAATTTCAAATGTGTGTACATATTGCTTGTGTTATAGGCTAATTAGTAAGTAGAGATGGGCACATTTCTTTTCTGGTTTTTGATCCAGTCTCCAGACGCTCTACCATGGCTCAGAGGGGGGAGGAACAAGGATGTCCCAGGGGGAGGAGAGGTAAAGGGAAAAATGTACCCAAACAGAAAAAGTTGAAATCACAGAGGAGAATCTGAAAGAGAATGGAATCTATAATCTGTCTGAGTTCCAGTTAACATGTGCACAATTCAGTTTACTCAAAAAGAGCTTAACTTTTGCACCGGTGAACAAACCGAGCGAATTTAACTTATATTTAGATATGTAGAAATTCCTGTGAAAATTAACACTGAAAAGGCATTTTGGATTTGCCAGAGACAAATATGGGTGAATCAAATGTAGAAAGTACTGATAGAGAGAACTGTAAGAGAAAACACAAGAGAAGTAAGATCTCAAGGAACAATAGATTCCATAGGGAATGTACAGATTGCTGTTAATACTTCATTTGACTGGTTGAATAATTTTGGGGAATCCACTTATAACGCGATGCAAGCGTGGCTCCCAATTGTTTTGAAAGTACTGCAATGTGGATTTTTCTTGTTAACACTGAACACGTGATATACATATATATAGCATATACAGTAACATGCAGATCTTCCTATCATGCTGTTTTCCGATGCCACCTGCCCCTGATTCCCTCTACCCTGCACCCTCCGCCCCTCTGCCCCCAGACACCAGGCCAGATCTAGTCTTACCTGTGCCCTGCAGGGGTGACCAGGTCTTATCATGTCTCAGGTGGCAGGGAGCTGGGTGTCTCTAGCTGCTTCTGTTGTCCTGTGACCTGTGTGCATCAGCAGCCTATAGGATTCTGTTTCCTGTTTTTACCCTGGCTTTGTATTGGAGGATCTCCCTTTATATAATCTCTTATTCCAGACTTTCATTGCTCAGCATAGTCTAGTGTGACGCTGTGCCATGCTGCATTCAGTTCTTGTTTCTCCTGCCTTGCCTGTTTTTCCTGCCGCTGCTTGTCCCTGCTATGTACCTTGGACTCCGCACCGCTCTACTTCCGATCCAGCTTTCGTACGACCATCATCCAGTCTCCAGTCCTGATCTTGGCTAGTACCCCGACAATCCCCTACACTCCAATCCTGAACTTGGCTACTTATCCTGACGATCCACTACTCTCCAATCCTGATATGGCAGGTACCCTCTACTACTCTCACATCCCTACTCCTGACCTTGCTTGTACAACCAATCTACATTCTAGGTGTGCCCGCGTGGCTGTGGGTTGGTGTTACTCAATTCCCTACCTCAGCACTGCTGTCGCGCTTCTTTGTGGTGAGCATGCGTTACAGTGGGATACCCCAGACACAGTGATGTTCTATGCTGTCAATTATTGGACGTGAAACTTGCGTTGGTGTGTGACACCATAGCGCTAACGTCCCCATGTGATAAAGCAGCGGGACGGCTGAATAAGCAAGCAATTTACTGGCAGCGACTTGCATACTTAATCCTGAGTATTGCAGAGGAGTTAGATGTTCACTTGTTCTAATAGGGACACAGAGCTGCCAGTACCTTTGTTGATAAATAACCTACCTTGAATTATCAAGTTCAATGATAGCTGTATGCTGCGGGCTATCTGAGCCAGAGGAACTTTGCTTGACGCACACTTTGTGTTTACATACACTTCCACTGCTGTTTATAGTATGGTGAAGCTCATGTCAAATCTTTATATCTGCAATAGTTGACACAAAAATAATTACACTATTGTGTTTTCTCTCTCATTGCATGTAAACATTGAGAAATAAAGCTAGTTTCTTACCCACTCCTGAGCCTCCACGAGTCCCTGATGGCGTGTCAAGCCGCTAATGTGAAGATCCAATGCAAAAAGAAGAGACCAGCATCACACTGCCAGGGAGCCAGGTGGTTAAAAATCAATAAATGTATTAATCAAATAAACATCACCCACGGGGTATTGCCTCCCTCCTACGCGTTTCGGACATAAATCCTTTAACAAGGAGTATAATACAATGGTGCCCTGGACCCTACTTATATACCCAATATCACTGTATTAAAATAATTGAATTTCACGCCAAAACTGGCTCCTAGTGTGACGCACACATCAGGGAACTCGTGCCCGCGTGCACACTGAAGATGGCATGCGCATGCCCCCGAGCAATCTCCGTCGCATCCGCACGCGCCTATCATATCACTGCCTGGGTTGGATGTCAGCAGCATGGCAATAAGACCCTCCCACCCGCCTGAGGCCCCCAAGGGACGAACGGAGACCCACGGCCATACACTCACCATCTAGGAAAAATGACAGGTCTCCATGGAAAAAAAGTTTATGGCAGTCATAAAGGGTAACCCCAAAGGCCAATTCCTCAGACTGAGGAGAAATTGCTCCAATACTGAGGATTTTGTCCGTCAGTCTGGGGAGTTGTGCTCAAGATTTATCCAAAGGGTATACAAACATGAGGAATTATCACAGACTTTTAATGAAGTGTTAGCGATGGATAGACAGCTACTGTATTACTGAGTCCACAAAGTGAGGGCACCCTGGCGTATGGAGGTAGAGCTGGAAAATCCTCAATGAAGAAAAAGGTAGATTATACAGGCATACCCCGGTTTAAGGACACTCACTTTAAGTACACTCGCAATTAAGGACATATCGCCCAATAGGCAAAAGGCATCTCGTGTATGCGCCTGTTAGCACGTCCTGAACTGCAATACAGGCTTCCTACTTGTACCAAAGCTGTGCGCAAGTGGGGTGACTATAGAGCCTGTTACAAATGCGTTATTTACATCAGTTATGCGCGCGTATATGAAGTTTGCAGTACAGTAGATGCACAAGTAGAAAAAAGGTAGTGCTTCACTTTAAGTACATTTTTGCTTTACATACATGCTCCGGTCCCATTACGTACGTTAATGCGGGGTATGCCTGTAAACAAATGTAGTAGAAAACAGGGTCAAGTTGGAGACAGGACAAGACTGGACGGGGATGATGTCCCTTTATTCATTTTACAATTTAATAGACCAAGCCATCAGGTCCAACTGATCATATGCAAACATTGGGATCTTCTTTGTATGGACCGGAGTCTGGTCCAATATGTAGAAAATGGGCCCCGTTTTGTTTACCGTAAAGCTAGAACTATTAAGTCCGTTGTAGCCCCCAGTTATGTGGCCTCTTCGCATGCAGTGACCAAGACCTTCACTACTAGGGGTTCCTTCAGGTGTGAGGGCTGTCATATTTGTCAATATATGTGACCCTCTTCACATTTTTCTAGTACCCCTTCAAGTAAACAATTTCCCATCAAATCTTATATTAATTGCAATACGCAATACGTCGTGAACATTCTAACGTGTATGCGGAGCCAACTACAGTATGTTGGCCGAATGACTAGAGCTCTTAAAATAAGAGTGATGGAGCATGTGAGACTAATAAAAAAATGTGATTGCTCACATCCTGTATCTAAACATTTTTCTGAATGTACATCAGGGAGTATTAGGAACTTAACAGTTAGAGGAATTGAAAAGTTTTCCCTGGATGAACGAGGGGGAGATGGACTCAATCATTTGGACCGCAGGGAGGCCTATTGGATCTTCATTTTGAGGACCCGGGCCCCCTGTGGTCTGAATGTTGAATGGAATTTATGCCATTTTTACGTTCTTTATGTGGAGTCCACTCTTGTTATCCATATGGAATTGTTCTGTTTATCTGATTCAATTGTGTTTTCCTGACAGATCCTTATATATTTCTGTTGGTTTTCCAAAAAGTGATGACTTCCCCATTTTTCCTTCTCCTTTCCCCCTCCCCTTCGCCCCCCCCTTTTCCTTATCCTCTTCCTTCCTTCTTCTCCTTCCCTCTCCCCCTTCCTCCCCTTCCCTTCCTTCCCTTTTCCCATTTTCCCCTTCTTTCATTTCCACATGAAATTAGTAGTCATTATTACATCTTAAAAGTTTTGAACTTAATATTTAAGGTGGCAACATATCCATGTATCCTGCATTTAACTATAACCTGCACTTTAGGGAGTTGTTCTTTAATTAACCAGATATTTCTGTACCCTATTAACTGAATAAATGCTTAAGATGTTGAAGGTTATTTATATATCCTCTATTATAGGGCTATCCTCCATTAGAGTTTTTATTTATGTTTCTATATAAATTTAGTATAATATTGTTAGGAGGTTTTATTACAGATGTTATTTGTTTCTATTATGGTCTTACTGGACTTTATGTATAAATTATGAGTTTATATATTTAATGTTCATGTTGTATTAACTTGTTTTATGCTATTCTTTTTATTGTGGTTCGTGCCAATCCCTGTTATGACAGGTCTCTATTTTATGGGAGGACTTAGCCACTTCCCCCGCCTTGTTGTTATTGTTTTGACAGGTTTCCATGGAGACCAGTCCTTGTTCCTGGATGGTGAGTGTATGCCCGTGGGTGTCGGGCTCAGTGCCTGCCGGGCGATGACCCCCGAGGAGAGGAGGGGCACAGATGGCCATGGGGGGGATTGGGAAGAGTGTGTCTTTGCCGCTCACTGGCATGGGTCTCTGTTCTTCACCCGGGAGCCTCGGGCAGGTGGGAGGGGCTTGGTGCAGTGCGGCTGACATCCACCCCAGTCAGGAATATGATAGGCACGTGCGGACGCGACGGAGGTTGCTCGGGGGCGCACGCATGCACATCTTCAGTGCGCATGCGGGCACGAGAACCCTGACTATCGCGTCATGCTAGGAGCCGCTTTGGCGCGAAATTCAATTATTTTAATACAGGGATATTGGATATTTAAGTACAGTCCAGTGCCCCATTGGATTATACTCCTTGTTAAAGGACTTATGTCCGAAACGCGTAGGTGGGTGGCACTACCCCTGCGGGTGATGTTTATTTGATTAATACATTTATTGGTTTTTAACCACCTGGCTCCCGGCAGTGAGGTAGAAGAGAATCGGGTTTGAAGAGGAGATCTCATTTCTTCCCCTCATTCATGAAAGGCAAATTTTTGTCAACATTTGAGAGTCTCGTTGAACGAGACTTAATTCTTTTACATAAGGGTTTCACTTTTGATTCTCCCTCACATACTCACTTTGGCAACAATTTAACTATAGGTGAACGTAAAGCACTTAATGATCTTAAAGCCAATACATCGCTTATTATTAAAAATGCTGATAAAGGGGGGGCGGTTGTAGTGCAGCATAGGGATGACTATCACAGGGAGGCTTTACGCCAACTTTGTGATACTTGTTCCTATGCTGTACTGCAATCTGACCCTACCCCTAAATTTCTTGCTGAATTGAGGAACCTCCTTGATGAGGGTTCTATGTTGGGTATCCTTAATGATATTGATATGGAATTTCTTTATAACTCCACTCCTACCACGGCCATGTTTCACCATCCCCCAAAGATTCATAAATCATTAGTCTCCCCTCCTGGAAGACCTATTATATCCAGCATTGATTCTTTGGGAGATGGTGTCTCACGGTACGTGGATTGTTTCCTACAGCCATTGGTACAATTATCACCTTCTTACATCTTAGACAACGGAGATCTCCTTAAACAAATTGAATGTGTTGTCTGGAAAAAGAACTGCTTATGGGTAACCCATGACGTTACGTCACTTTATACTGTAAGCTCTCATTCTCACGGGGTGGCAGCTGTTAGACACTTTTTGAGTCGTTCGGATTTTTCACATGCACAAATTGCTTTTATTTTGGATTCAATTTGGTTTCTTCTCACTCACAATTATTTTTTGTTTGATGGGGTTCATTATCTCCAAACGCATGGAACGGCCATGGGGACAAGCTTTGCCCCCTCATACGCCAATCTTTTTATGGGTTGGTGGGAGTCGTTCCACGTGTTTGGAGATTTGAACATTTATAGGGAGCACATTTTATTTTATCGGCGGTTTATTGACGATCTATTGTTTATTTGGGAGGGTGATGTCCCCACTTTATTATTATTTATTAATACACTTAATACTAATGATTTCAATCTCAAATTCACGTACACTTATAATTATCACCATATACACTATTTAGATTTATACTTGTATATTGATAATTCACTAAAAATTAATACTGATGTTTTTCATAAACCTAACTCACAAAACACTTTTTTACGTGCGAACAACTGCCACTCTAAAGCCTTAATTAAAAGCATTCCGAAGGGCCAAATGATACGCCTCCGGTGCAATTGTTCTACAGATGAGCTATTTAACGTTCAGGTTAAAGACCTATATAATCGCTTTATTAAGCGAGGTTATAGTCATAGTGACCTAATAAAAACAATACAGGAAGTTTCCTCTATGGATAGAAGATGTTTGCTCCAACGGTCCCCTAAAAAAACTGTATTAAATGATTGTCCATTGTTCATCACATCTTTTAGTATTCAGGGAGAACAGATTAAACGCATTCTGAAAAAACATTGGTCTATCTTGTCGTTAGACCCTGTTCTCAGACCTATAGTTTCTTCGGGCACTAGAGTTATTTTTAAAAAAGCTAGGACGTTAGCAAATACTCTCTCACCTAGGGGCCTATGCAGAGAGCAGCGAATTTTAAAATTGGCGAATTTATTAAAAAGTAGCTTTTTTGGAGAGTTTTATTCTCCATACAGTATGCAGAAAAGTGCGAATTCTGCTATGTTTAACATGGATGCGTGTGGCGAGTTTAAATTGGCGAGATGCGCGCTTCAGAAACGTGTAAAAACAAATTTGCGCCTTTTTTTTCCCTTTGCAATGGCCGCGAGCGGCAGCTTCTTGCCAATTTTTTCTGGCGAGGCAAAAAGGAGACAATCGCGCCATTTTATTGGCGCGAACAGCCGCTAGATGCCGTTCGCGCCTCTCTGCATTAGGATATTTTTAAAACTGGCGAGATTGAGGTTCTCGCCAGCCGCGAGGCGAGTTTTAGAAATAAAAAAGAAAAATTGGCGCGTTTTTCGGAACTCGCCATTTTCTGCTGTTTTCTGCGCGATTTTCTCCAAAAAATGGCGAATTTCGAAATAGCGCTGCTCTCTGCATAGGCCCCCTAGTCTCTTTAAAACATCAGCTGAAAAACATTCGAAACTCCCTAGGAGGTAATTTAGATGCAATAAATACAAGATTTGCCCTAAAATGAAACAAGGTAGAACTTTCACTTCCACTGTGAATAGAACAACTCATAAAAATATGATGTTTATTAATTGCAATTCATCATTTGTTGTATATTTAATCACATGCGGATGTGAATGTCAATATGTGGGTCAAACAACCAGATGTCTTAAGATCAGAATGATGGAACACTTCAGACTCATATCAAATGGGGATCTCAGTCATCCGGTTTCAAAACATTTTTCCAGCTGTATTAGGGGCGGTCCTGACAACTTTTCCTTCCAAGGAATTGAGATGGTTGCACCTTTGACAAGAGGTGGCAACAGGACCTTACAGCTGGATCGCCGTGAGGCATTCTGGATCTTTACTCTAAGGACCAGAATGCCTCACGGAATGAACATAGACTGGGATCTTACTCATTTTTTGTAATTATTTTTTTGTAATAAAACTTTTAAAAAAAAATTGTTTTATTTTACAAATTTATATAGTTGGGAAAAGTATATATTTTATATATTTTTTATGTTAATTACACTTTATTGTTTGTAAATTTTACATATTGGTCTGTAGTGTTCCATTGTCATTCTGGGATATTATCAGATGTTCTAATGTTTTTGATTATAATCATTTAATGTCTCTGGTGTGTTAGTTATTAAAACTTTTTTTAATATAATCCCCATATCTTTCAGGATTCCTGTAGATCTGATTATAAGTAATATATTTTTTCTCTTAGGGAGAGACGATCTCTGCTTTGACCCTTGACCCTTGACCCTGTCATAGGTCTGGCAGATTTCTATCTCACCCTGAGTTAACATATATTTATATATGTAGAATTATTATCTATTATTATCTTTTATCTTTTTTTCCTTTTTTTTAAGTTATATTTCTATTTTCTATTCTTTGTGCAGTTTCTATATTGGCAAATATGTATGTGCCATGAATATGTGGATTAACATATATCTATGTTAGCTGATCTATTGATTTGGTTATGTTGACCATTAACTGACACATGCATGTTTTCCTTTTCCTTTGTTAATAGGACGGAGGGTTTTTGTATCCTCTTGGAACTTCACTTTTATATATGTTGGGTGTAGGGTTGTCAGTGTATGTAGGTATGACAATATGAAAAAAATATATTTTTCTATATAGATTTCCTATATGGATGTTTCTTTTTTGGCTATACATCTTCTACTATATTCTGACAATCACTGCACCATGCATATTGCATATAATTTATTTATATTCTCATTTGTTCTTCCTTTTCTTCTTTTTTCTTCTATAATAATTTTTCTTTTTTGTTCTGGAGGTTTATAGTTATACCATTTGTTTATCTTATTTGTTCTTCATATGATATTTGTTTCGTTATCCTTTTTTTAAACAATGTGTTTATTAAAGTTTTTTTTATTCAATGTTTTCTTCGAACAGCTAATCCAGACACTCTGTGTACTTCCTCTATTGCGAGCGCGACCCAGTATTGAGCCGCGCAGTAATATTGCGACTCTGCTTGGAGACGCATATAGATGACGTCACGAGTGCCGAGTTTTGGCGCAAATTCTTGTTTAGATAAATGGTGTGCTATTATGTCCCTCATTACACCTTGAGAAAGTCTCGAGGGACGAAACACGTAGGTGCGTTGTCCTATTTGTGTGTCTGTACTGACCATTAAAGGTTTATTTATATTTTATCCCCGGTTGGAGTTGCCCTTATTTTTTGCGTCTGACTTGCTGTGAGCTGTGCTCCTTTCCACTTCTACTATTGATTTTTAACCACCTGGCTCCCTGGCAGTGCGCTTCTGTTCTCTACTTTTTGCGTTTGATCTTCACATCAGCGGCTTGATACACCATCAGGGAATCGTGGAGGCTCAGGAGTGGGTTAGAAACTAGCTTTATTTCTCAATGTTTACAAGGATATGCAATGAGAGAGAAAACACAATAGGGTAATTCTGTATATATTCGGTATAGATAAATATGGTAATGCACTCACATCTAGTAAGATAAAGCAGGCATCTCGGTTAATCAGTTTAACCAAACTGTAATAGAGAAACGTCAGGAATCAGGAATCTTATAAGGTCTCTGACGGCAGGATATTCCCAATTTCTCCCAAGCTCACAGGCCGCAGGATATTATGCAGATATAGAGAAATAAACACACATAGTGTAATACTGTATATATAGAAATAAATTCTATAAACATATAGTGTATCAACTCATATTGTGTATATAGGTAATACGCATTTAGGTTGTTAAAGTAACCAATTCTTATATGGTCTCTGACGGCAGGATATTTCCAATTTCTCCCAAGCTCACAGGCAGCAGGATATTATGCGGATATGTAGAAATAAACACACATAGTGTGATACTGTATATATAGACATAAATTCTATAACCATATAGTGTATCAACTCACATTGTGTGTATAGGTAGTACGCCTTTAGGTTTTTAAAGTAACCAACTTTAGATGTCTGGAATCACAGGAAAAATCCCAGGCAAAAAAAGAGGAAAAGGATGCAGGAAAAGGTAGAACAAACTTTATAAACAAAAAAGCACTTACAGAGCTGAATACAAAAAAATATCCCTGAAGAAGTCTTTTTTGGACGAAATGCGTTGAAGCAGCTGCTGACAATCTATAGACTTTGAGGAGCTGTCTGAAGCTCTGTACCCCCTCAGTGTGGTATTCCCGGGTGCATGGCCAGCACTAGGTTTTACTGAGAGTGGGGATACATGTTTTGGACTACCTTGAATTCTTCTTTTTTTGTATTCAGCTCTGTAAGTGCTTTAAAGTTTACTCTTAAATTTGTTTGTTAATGTATGCTTTCGTAATAGTAGAATAATCATGGAGTGCATTATGTTTTCCCTTGTCTTCAGAATTATAGCCCCATAGTTAATTTTAAAACACGAATGTAACTGTAATGTTGAAAAGCAGTTGTGAGTACAGTACTATATTTTACAGTACAGAATGTGTTTTTGTCTATGCGGAGCCAAGCTCTGAGGAATCCTTGAAAACCCTCCATGGGTGCGCACGCTATGTAAGATGCACAGGAGGTTGCACAGCGGGAGGAATAGGAAGCACGCTGCGGGGGACGTGCAATATGATGCTCTGCAGGAGGCTGTGCAGCAGAAGGTAAAGAAGGAGCGCTCCGCGGGGGACATGCTCCCTGATTCCTTACACATACATGCCGTCTCTTAAAGGGAGCTGGCTCTTGCGCTGATTTTTCTCTCTCCCTGTCAGTCGGAAGCTTACGCCAGAAGCAGGGAGAGGAGAGAGCTGCCAGCTGATGCCAGGTCAGTCCTGCATGTGGGTGCCGCTGCTCTGCCAAAGCTGGGACAGCTGTGAGAGTTCTCCCAGTTCTCCCACTCCGGCAGACATGGAAACCCTGAGGGGTGCAATTCTGTCGCACAAATATTAGACCCGCTTATAACGCGATCCGCTTATAACACTATATGATTCTTTGGACCCCAAGCAGCGCTTTATAACGGTGTTGAGCTGTTTTATGAGTAGTCTAGACAATGATATGAGATACCAGGATCGATTGATGAGACTTTACAAGACCTAATGCACATTTTTGAAGAATGTGATGGGAATAAGGATATAGCACAATACATACACAATTGAGATAAAAATCGATTTTTTTATCCTTATGAATCGTGCGACCTAACATTGAATTCTTCTGCAAATATAATAGAAAAAGTATTTAAGAATCTATGCAGCAATAATAGGTATTATGTATTTAATTACAACCTAACCCATTGTGAAAGACAAGCCTAAAGGAATTAAATATATGGTTTGACTCCCACTTAACATTCGGAACGCACATTCCTGACATCCCAAACCTATGCCAAACTTGGTGTACTTTACAGGAACAAATCATCCTTATGTCTGCTGGTCAGAAAGCGTATCGCACAGCAGATGCTAATGCCAATTATCGACTAAGGAGACATAGTATATGGCTCGGCACCTCAAACCCACCTTAGCAAACTTGACATCCTCCATGTGATCCATGTGAAATGCTTGGCATCCATGTGAAATGCTCAAAGAACTAGATTGGTCATCACTTGAGTCTAGGCAAAAAGTTCACCTTTCCTGTCTTGCCTTCAATTTTTTTCTGGGCAAGCTACGGGCACACACGCGCGCGGGCGCGCAGAGACATCCTGTGAAACCGGAGGAGGAAGTGAGGAGAGCGGCCACACGTGGTGCAGAGCTGTGGACCCCACTAACTAGCCTCCGCCACCGGCACTGTTCCGGTGAATACCTGAAGGGCGGTTTCGGACTTGAGTCGCAGCGGAGCAGAGATACAACTCTGCAAGGATACCATCTGCGCCAAGAGGACTCGTTCCTAACAACGCGTGTTTATGCCTTGCTGCTTGTAAGTAGGGCTCCAATTTTTCTATCCCGGATGACCTGCGGTTCTTTGTATTTGTCAATACCATTTTATGGCATGGTTCACAAGTAAGGCTATCTCACATTTTAATCTGTAAATGTTTCATAAGCCTGTAATATATATTATCTTTAACTGTGCATGCAATGACTTGTATATAATGTATACCCTGTTGATTTATGTAACTGTATTTGTAACCATGTATTATTTGTCTTAACTCTGTGCCCAGGACATAATTGAAAACGAGAGGTAACTGTCAATGTATTACTTCCTGGTAAAATATTTTATAAATAAATAAAAACAGGAATTTGATTATCCACCAAGCGGATAAAGGGAGAGTTACGGTACTATAGAACCGGCTGAATTATTTAAAAGAAGCTAACCGTCTCCTAGGGGATAATGTTTCATATCGCTGCCCAGATAAAGATCCAACGGCATCCTAACACTAAAGGAGTTTCACTACATATTTAATGCCCATCCCCGCATTCCGATTTTAAACCACATCCCAAAAATTCATAAAACCTTGAAGAACCCGCCGGGCTTTCCCATTGTGTCTGGAATTGGTTCTATGACCTCCAATTTATCACGTTATGTTGAAACCTTTTTAGCTCCCCTCACTTGTGCACTGCCTTCAAGTTTAAGAGACAGTAAGAATGTTTTAAACTCACTACAGACTATCGAATGGCACACACTTTATTTGGGTCTTGTTTGATGTAACTTCACTGTACACTTGCATACGTCACACACAAGGTATTGAAGCAGTAGCACATTTTCTTTATCACCAGGATCATTTAAACGACTTAAACAGAAATGTATAATTAACAGTATCACATTTATACTTAACCATATTTTATTTTTTTAAGGCAGGTATTATATCCAGACCAATGGGACGGCCATGGGTACACGCTTCTCCCCTAATTCTGCAGGATTGTTAATGGGTTTATGGGAGTGTGAGTATATATGGGAAGAACATAGATTTAGGAAGTATATACAAAACTATTGAAGATATATTGATGACATTTTAGTCATCTGGTCAGGGTCCATAGAAGAGCTAGACGCATTCACTATATATTTGAATGATAATGATAAAAACATCATTCAAAGTGGAGAACAAAAAGGAATATTCATTTTTATTTTCAGACAGCCCCAAAACTCCTATTATTTATCATCTGCCCAAGATACATAAATCCCTCACAGCCCCACCTGAGAGACCTGTTGTGTCAGGTATTGATTGATTCATTAACATCAAACCTGTCACAATATGTTGATTTTTTCTTACAGAATTTTTTTGGTTTATTACCTTCTTACATTAAATACAGGACACCGGTGCTTTGTTTATTTAAAAAATTTGAAATGGAAGACAAGCTACAAATGGGCCACGTTTGATGTACAGTACAGTCTCTATATACAGTACAAATATTCCCCATATGAAAGGTGTACAGTAGCTGCAATAGCACTGTATTTGATAAACGATCCTGAATTATATGTACTAAATGGGCATTTTATTCTGGAGTCAATTAGATTCATACTCTCACATCATTATTTTATATTTTTAACACAGTGTTTTATCCAAGTCTGTGGAACAGCAATGGGTACACGCTTTTCTTCCAACTATGCAAACCTTTTTATTTTTATTTATTTATTTATTTATAAAATGTTTTACCAGGAAGTAATACATTGAGAGTTACCTCTCGTTTTCAAGTATCTCCTGGGCTTAGAGTTAAGACAAATAATGCATGCTTACAAATACAGTTACATAAATGAACATGGTATACATTATATCAAAGAATTTGCATGCACAGTTAAAGAAAATATATATGTTATAGGCTTATGAAACATTTACAGACCAGATTAAAATGTGAGACAGCCTTAGTTTTAAAAGAACTTAAACTGGTGGTGGATGTGACAGTCTCCGGTAGGTTGTTCCAGTTTTGGGGTGCACGGGAAGAGGAGGAGCGGCCGGATACTTTGTTGAGCTTTGGAACTATGAACAATCTTTTGGAGTCTGATCTCAGATGATAAGTGCTGCATGTGGTAGGGGTGAGGAGCTTGTTCAGATAGATGGGTAGATTGCCCACAAAGTATTTGAAGGCAAGACAGGAAAGGTGAACTTTGCGCCTAGACTCGAGTGATGACCAATCTAGTTCTTTATATGGGAGCTTGGGAGCAAGGCGTTTTTGGAACAACAACCCATTTGCAACTAAGATCATTACGTGGCACAGATTTATAGACAATATTTTATGTATTTGGGAGGGAGATTATGACTCCTTAAATGAATTCACTGTCTATTTAAATCAAAATGATTTTAACCTCACATTCACGGCAGAAAGTGACAAGTTTAATATAACTTTTCTGCATTTACATTTGGTAGGTATGGAAGATAAAGTTTCTTCCAAGACTCTCTTCAAGAAGGTTGACACCAATAGCCTACTATTGGCTAGTAGTAACCATAAGAAAACATGGATTGAGTACATCCATATTGGCCAATTTATGTGTGTAAGACGTAATTGTATTGAAATGAAAGATTTTTAACAACAACCTGAGTAATTATTTAATACATTTATTCAGAGGGGCTACAATGGTGTCAACCTTCTTGAAGCATTAACAAAAGTAATTAATAATGATAGGTACTCAATTTTAAATAGCAAGAAAAACACTGAGAAAAATATGAACCAGTTAAACTCAGAGAATCAATTAATATCTGTTCCATTTGTTACTCATTTTAACGCAGTTAGTCATGAGATAAAAAATATTATTAATAAAAATTGGAATATTTTGATTAATAATCCGTTACTTTGTCCACAATTAGAGAAAAAAATGAGTTTATTTTCCGGAAAGCTAAAAATCTCAAGAACTGCGTGGCTCCTAGTGATATTGGGATGTTACTTACAAATAAAACCAACTAGTTAACACAGAAACCAGCTGGTAATTTTTGTTGCGGGAAGTGTAAAGCTTGTAAACTGCAGTATTAAGCAAAGATAGAAAAAGCTCCACCTTTGTAGTATACCTGTCAGAGTGTCCCTGTTTCAAACAATACATTGGACGGACCAAACGTAAACTTAAGGTCAGGATTTTAGAACATGCCAGAATTATAAGAATTGGGTATGAAAAGCATAGTGTGTCCCGCCAGTTTAAAATGCATCATGATAGTAATCCATTCTTATTGAGCTATAAAAGTATTCAAATAGTAACACCTAATCGCAGAGGAGGTCATAGGCTGAAAGCTTTCTCTAAGCAAGAGAGCTTTTGAATTTATTGACTCCGGACTGAAGCACATCTCAGCGAGACGGGGACGGATCATCGTGGTTCTCCATTGTCAGAACATAACTGGGAAGTGTATCTTGCTGCCATTAGGAGAAGATTTATCCGCAGGAGACTTTACCGGCGATCGGCTTTTGCCGGCGATATATATGAGGAGTTCTGCTGAATGCTGTTTTTAGTAACATGTGCCAGAATTCATGTATTGCCCATATTTTTAAGTTTTGATGTACGTGCAAATTTGTCACCTTCACTTTATTTCAATGTAGCCATGCTGTAAAATGGTCTGCAGTTTCTTCTCCTGCTGGCAGTAAACCTGGTAAGTTACAGGGATGCCAGCAGTAATCATGGAGGTTTGCCCTCACACCCTGGTGAGGTGCCCTATGTATGGATGGGAGTGGCTACATACTCTGAGTCCACAGTTAGTGACATCAGAGATGTGCCTGCTTCCTAAGGTATATAAGGCACAGCCCAAAGTTAGAGTGCGTGTTGTGTTGGAGAGTTTGGAGTACGTTAGAAATGTAGGGTCCACTAGTGCAGTAACTAGTGGCCCGTTTCTACATCAAGTAGTATCAAACCGATAAGACCACACTGTGTCCAGGGACCTCGCACAGGGGTGATCTCCCTGTGGGGAGAAGGGATCCCACTCCATTGGGAGGGCGTACCTTTTATGGGACAGTACGGAGAGATGTGCAGCTGAGCTGATTGCTGCAAGGGGCAATCTGTCCATACCATCGTCAACAATAAAGATGCCCTGTTCAAAGATACCCCCACCGTGTGAGTGTGAATTTACTCTCCAGTGGGAGGCACCACCAAGAAGGAGTTCCTCATCAGGACAATCTCCCTGCGGACGCATAGATCCTGATGAGGTGGAGGCGCTGCACATGATATAGGTAGGACTCGCACATACTACCTCAGCTGCCTGTCTGGTGTGACAATCCCCAAATAACACCATGCGGGAGACTCAGGAGTCCTGTTGCCTACAGGTGCACCACCAGGCACGACCATGTAGTGGGGCTTGGTTAGACCACACGGGCCAATATGAGATTGGGTGGGTCAGACAGGAGGGAATACCCGTTACAACAATATAATTGAATAAACTACACTATGAGTTGTACGCTGTTTTTTCTCTCTTTTTTTTCACTAAGTGGAGAACATAACCCCAATACCATTAACTTCCTGCATCTCAATCTTGAAATTGTGGAGAACTGTCATTACGATAATTTTTTTCAAAAAGTTGGATGTGAACTCCTATTTAGAGTACAATAGTAATCACTCTTCTCAATGATTAAACAAGATACCCTATGGGCAATTTCTGAGATTGCGACGGAATTGTTCGGCTTTTTCAGATTTTGATTGTCAATCCGATATGTTAAAACAAAGATTTTTTGACAAAGGGTACAGTGAGAATCTAGTGGAGAAATCAATCACTAGAAGAAAAGCACGATATACGCTGTTAATACCTAGAGAAAAGGATACTCTCTCAAACATTCACAAAACACCTATGTTTATTGCCGACTTCTGTAAGCAGAAGCCCAAAATCAGGAAGATCATCAGAAAACACTGGGAGATTCTCAAAATGGGCCCCATATTAGGCCAAAGAATTCCAACTAAACCTAAAGTGGTTTTTAAAGGCCTACAATTTTGAAAAGCATTTTAGCACCCAGTGTTCATAAAAAACATAATGTGAATGATAAGTCACAATAAGGATTCTTGCGCTCCCGCAATTGGTGGTTAGGGGACATTCTTCATAGTGTATTTTATTGTTACATATATTTTGCTTAGTGTTACATGATGCACAGATTAATTGCATCATGTACACACAATGCAATTGTGTGACATTTGATATACATTTGTTGAGCTGCTGATTTGTTGGCTTATATTTACAATAGATGCTGGATTTATTGTAACATGCAATGTTGTGATTTTAAGATTAAAAATTCATGTTTTGATTTATGCATGTTTTATGTGTTTCATAATGGGCAAATAATATATTATCCATATCTGGATAATAGTTATTTTGCACATTTTTGTACTGTATGTGTTGGGGGGGAGGAAGGGGGTATTGGCCCCAAGGGTATGTGGGTAGGCCTCCCTTGTGGGTAGTGGGTGAGGGTGGTTAGGCCTCATGGGGTGGGGGGAGTAGGGGAGGGTATGCAGGCCTCCCGAACAATCAATTAATCCATTTTCTCAAACAATTAAAATACAATACAAATCAATAATACAATTCCCTATTCAATTACTAAAGCCAAACCATTGCCAAACAATTCTAATTTAAAGTAACCACCATCATTCTAATTTAACTACAAGAAAGAAGCCATTACAATTAACCTATAACTAAATACAATTTACATTATTCACAACAATGACAAAATAAAGCTGCTAAATACATTAGCCATACATGAAAAGAACATAAAGCCTATAAAAGCCTATATTTATACAGTAGCCTATAAAAGCCTATGTTGCCTCATTTTGAAGCTAGTCACAGAGGAGGGAACATCTCCCCTCCTAAGAAGAGAAGATCCCTGCTATGTCAGTCTCTATCTTCTCCATGTGCTTATCCATCTTTCCATCTGCTTATCCATTTTCTCCATCCGTTGATCAATGTTTAGCATGGTCTCTAAAAAAAGATTTATCTTTACCAGCATAGAGTTCACAGGGATATTGACACTTAACCCCTTCAGCATGCGGTCTAACAAGTTGGATCTTGTGCATGGGGTGCTGTGGACATCTGGGTGGATGGATGCTGAAGAGGACGATGAGATTGGGGATCTCTGGAGAGAAGCAGCAACGTCGTCGAAGAGGGATGGAGAAGTTGACCTGTGAATTTCCGCGAGAGAAGCGGCAGCATCGTAGAAGAGTTATGGAGAATTTGACCTGTGGATTTCCGGGAGAGCAGCGGCAGTGTCGTTGAGGACTGATGGAGGAGGTGACCTGTGGGTTTCCGGGAGAGCAGAGGCAGCGTCGTCGTCAAGGAGTGATGGAGGAGGTGACCTGTGGGTTCGATGGGTTGGCTTCCATTTGTTTTGCTTTGTGTCTACATCAGTGAATTTCTTCTTGACATAATACAGCTTCTTAAAACCCTTAGCCTTTGGAGTCGTCAGAAGGTTTTCTTTATTAGCCTTAGCCTTTTGTTTTTGCCTTGGCTTGGAAACGGCTGCCGCCTTTTCGCTTTTTCTGCACAACAGGCACGGCAGAAGAGAGTAGGTTCTTGCATCCGTAGAATCGGGGTTGATCCATAGAAGCAGATGGCACAATGCAGTATCTGGACAAGGGCAAGTTCAGATACAGATCATTGAGTGGGAGGCTATGCAATGTGTGTCACCTTTTATGCATGGCGACGAGATGCAGGTGTTCAAAGTGGGAGTACTCTAATGTGAGTCATTATAGTATAAATACACCATCCATTTTGTGGATTAACTGCACATTGAATTCACATCGACTAAACATCGTATATACATTCTTGTGCTTGAATTTCTTTCTACACTCAGCAATGCCTGTTTAAAAGATTTCTAAGGATCTCAGAGTGGCCTCTGTGTGAGGTGCGGGAGCGGCCCATGGTACCGGTAACTGCAAAGGGAGAGGGCAGACCGGGTTAGGCACACCGCAGGACAGCACTGGCTGATAGGGAGGGAGGGAAGATGCTTTACTGTGGGAATCTTAGGTTCATGTTACGCCTGTATGCCCGCAGACCTGGCAAGACCCCAGAACTGAGGTGGGAAGTGTATCACCACACACCCACAGCAGTGAGGGCGTGCCCGGAGTGTGGTATGGCGTTGCCGGGACTCTTGAGAGATGGTTAGATATACTTGCAACGCCTTGGGAGTACAGAGTAAGAGAAGTGGTGTCCATGCGCCAATGTCCAGGGATCCAGAAGTCAGAGTAGTCAAGATCGTAAGCAAAAGTCCAGGGGTTAAAGATTGCAGCAAGGTAGAGTTCGTAGATAGGGTTCAATGGCAACAGAGAGAAGGTTAGTCCTAAACAAGCCATGGTCAAACCAGGGAAATCCAGGAATAAGCAGGAGCAGGAACAAGCTGAAACACAGAGGAGAACCAAGCATAGGACATCATACACAGGGGTAACAAGAACTATGCAGAGCAATGATAGAAAGGACAGACAGGGGTCATAAAGGAGGGAACACCAATGGGAGGAAGAGGAAAAGCAGAAGGTGAAGTGCGAGAGAGCATGTAGAGGGAGAGGGGGTTGGCCCGGTATTAAAGGGGTTGCACCCCATATGGCCACCCCCTGACCTCACCAGGGAGGCAAGGGGTTAACTGGACTGTGGTCCAGAAATGTGGCTTACACCTTGTCAGGTCAGGAAAATGTATGTTCCCCTGTTTCATTATAATCCTGTATTTTAAAGATGTTTTAAAGTGCATTTCTATATCTCCAGTTCTGGAGGTCGCAGAGAGTTGATATTTGGCCAATATGTGGAGTCACTGTAGGCATTATAAACTGGCAAATTTCAACCCCTGAGCCCACCAGAATGGAACTTATTAATATGTGTAGATATTAAAGTGTATATGTATGGTATTTTGGATCTGTTCTGAAAATGCAGACTTCATCTGCTATGCTAATAAGTCATGAAGGGCAGCCGGATGATTGAGCCTAAGCACTGTGATCAAAAGTTAACTGCCTGATTGTTTACACTAAGTACTAATCAACAGACCAAGTACTAATCAACAGACTGCCACTCTAATTGTTACCTGAGGGTGGAGAATCATCAAACTGGAGTGGTTTGTAAGTGTTATGTCTACACCTACAAACAATGCAGATACTTCATTTGGAATGCTGGTCGTTGCCCCTGATTTAATTATGGGGCTACCCATAGAGTCCCAGTACACATGAGCTAACTAGCTGGGGGGCATGGTTTAAGCTGTGTCTCCACGTTAGGGATTGGATACAGTTAATTGTTCACCAATAGTCTGTATTCAATATTAAGAATAGGGTTACACAGGTATATAAACTGTGTCAACCCTACAGTTTTTAGTTGTTCTTCTTCTGATACCATCTTGAATGTCACCGGATTGCTGGAGAATTGCTAGCTGATACTTCTCCATCCCCCAACCCTAAGTAAGTGTTACCTTCTTGCCTGTTAATTGTACTATTGCTGTGTTCACCTTTTTTAAGGAATAAATATATTTTATTATATCTAAGCCTCGTTCAGTTCAACCCAGATATTTGGTGTTCATTATATCTTGTCATAAGCTACCGTGACAAGCTCTATAATTAACTGGTGGCAGCGGCGGGATTCAACTGGACCTATATTAGAGTGTACTGCGGGACCCTGTAATATAGTGAGAACTCGAGAGTAATTGCGAGTTCCTGGGACTAAAGATATTGAACACACAGTAGTGCAACAGTTAACACAAGTTGTAACACCACCTCACTGCTGCGACCGTGAACCATGAGCGAGGCTGGAGGCTCATCTAACATGAGGATCCGGGCTCAGCTGAAAGACAAGTGCCGTGAATATGGACTGCCCTATCAGTTCCTCCAGGTCGCAGACATGGTTGACGCAATCGGTGACTATGAAGCCCGGCTTGCAGAGCCTCAGGATACGGCTCATCTTGCCCTTTTACAGCCACCTGGAGATCAGGGAAGGAACCCAGTGCCTGGGCGGCGGAATCTCGGGGAGGGAACGAGTGCACCTCCCGGGAGCAGTGCAACAGGAGGGGTACTGGTTGCTGCGGCTACCAGTCCATTCACCCCTGAAATGTTGGCACTGATTACTGCGTGGGTTGACAGAGGGACACCGGAGGAGCGGCTGCAGTTTATCACTATGGCAGTGAACAGACCTGCTTATTGCCCCCCTGTCCAACCCAACACAGATGAACTCAAACTGGATCAGCACAGTCTCACCGAGTTCGTGGAAGGTACTGATCAGATCAACAGTTTTCTAAAGAACTTAAAGACACAGTGTCGCGCGGTAAAAAGTGCTTCCCCAGCATAGGGTTGCACGTTTGGACCCCTTACTGTCCGGATTGGCTAAGCAGACGATGATGACGCATCCAGATGAGTATGCTGATGACTATGACCACCTGAAAGAACTGTTATTGTTTCAGTACGGTTTTACCCCCATAGCCTACCGGGGTAAATTTCAGCAGGAAGAGAGGCAGCCCCAGGAGTCCTATGTTACCTACGTGACCCGCATGGATTTGTACGTGATATGCTTGGTAGAGGGCTATGAGGCACGTACTTACCAACGCCTGCTAGACCTCATCTTTCAAGAGCAGCTCGTGCCCGCCGGCGGTAAGGGCTCGGGTGTACGACAAGATGCCCAAGACTTACCAGGAGGCGGCGAGGCTTGCAGATGACTATGTGGCCAGCCGAGCCCTGATGCTCGCCAAAGCAGTAGCCAAGGCGGCGGTGGCGACGGCACCAGCCAAAAAGTCTGCCAATACCCCCCATGAACTCAGAGGCCACCTGCGGGCAGCAGTCCACTGAAGGCAGGGGAGCCCCGGTACGAGCGCTGGTGCTAAAAATGCAACCACACTGGTCACATCAGACCAGATTGCCCGGAACCCCTGCATTCCGGCAGACCCCATCTGGGGCAACGCACCCCAGCTGCGATTCCGGTAACCTGCGTGCGGGTTGCTTCCACCAAAGACTCCGGACCGGCCATGGAACCAACGCCCAGCGAGACGTCCCATGCCACACCTGTCCCGGTTTCATCGGTGCCGACAGCCATTAGCGGAGGACATCTCAGAACGGACCTGCAGCAGACGGACGGCCGTAGCAGACATCTCACCCCGGTCACAGTCGGTGACCGGCAAGCAGTCGGCTTGATGGATTCAGGAGCTGCAGTGACCCTGGTCCGACCTGATATGGTCCGGCCAGAGGAATTACTCCCAGGCCCTGGGATACAGATCACTGTGGCCGACGGAGAGCCACGTTTCCTGCAAGTGGCCAGAATCTTTTTGGATTGGGGGAGGGCCAGGGTATGCGGGAGGTGGGGGTTTTACCAGGTTTGGATGCCGATGTTCTTCTTGGCAACAATCTGGTACCAATGACCTGCACCTATGACCGAGTGCCCAAGCCCGCTGCAGTGGCGGCGGTTATCCGGAGCCAGACAGCGGCAATGGCGGTGGCGCCAGTCCCCCAGCCTTTGGGACCAATGTTAGCGGAGGGCGCAGAGGAGCCCATGGAGGTAAGCCAGGATCATTTGCAACCACAGTATGACTTACTGTTTCCCCTCACCCTTCCCCATTCTGGGGTGGCCAGAATTAGGAGCCCAGTTTAGGGAGGCAGTGAAGACAGACCCTACCCTGGCCAGCGTGAGACTTCGGGCATCCAAATCTCAAGCAGGGGAAGGCACTGAGCACTGCCTATGGTATAAGGGACTCCTGTATAGAGCATAAGGGAACCCAGGGATAGAGGAGGGATTGACCGGTAAGCGACAGCTAGTCCCCAGGGGTACCGACAGCAACTGTTACGGGTAGCTCACTCTATTCCGTTAGTGGGACATCAGGGGGTCAACAGAATGCGAGCCTGGTTATTACAGCGTTACTACTGGCCGGGGGCATCTCGAGATGTGGGCACTTTCTGCCGCTCTTGTGATGCCTGCCAGCGAGTGGTTAAGGCGGGCAACCGTGTGAAGGCACCCCTGAAACCCCTACCGATAATAGGGGAACCCTTCCAGAAAGTAGCGATGGATCTTGTAGGACCCCTTATGATTCCTAGCAGGTCAGGGAAGTGCTACATCCTCACGGTGGTGGATTTTGCCACCCGGTATCTTGAGGCGGTAGCGCTGGGCACTATAGATGCCAAGACAGTGGCAGCAGCTTTGCTGAAATTTTTTTCAAGGGTAGGTTTCCCTAGTGAGATCCTAACCGATCAGGGGTCGCAGTTCATGAGTGAACTGTTACATTGTCTCTGGGATGCATGCGGTGTACAGCACCGGCGCACTACCCCTTACCATCCCCAGACAAACAGATTATGTGAGAGGTTTAACGGTACCCTGAAGCAGATGCTTCGGACCTTTATAGAGGTGGAGTGGAAAGACTGGGAGATTCAGTTACAGCACTGGCTGTTTACCTACCGAGAGGTACCGCAGGAATCTACAGGCTTCTCCCCTTTTGAGCTACTATATGGCCGTAGGGTATGTGGACCTCTGGACCTATTCTGTGAGGGATGGGAAGGGGAGGCTACTGCTACTGATGCTTCAGTGATCCAGTATGTAGTAGATCTCCGAGACCAGTTAGAGATGCTCTAGGGGGTGGCCCAGGACCACCTCAGGGCCGCTCAGACCAAGCAAAAGCAATGGTATGACCGGCATGCCCTTAGTAGAGAATTCATCCCAGGACAGCAGGTGCTTGTTCTCAAACCCACTCGGGAGAACAAGTTGATGGCTGCCTGGTCGGGACCGTACCCGGTCATCTGAAAGGTAAATGAGTACAACTACGTTGTACAGGTAGAGCCTGAGAGGCACAAGACATATCACGTCAATATGCTGAAATAATACAGAGCACCGAGTATTGGAGCAGTAATTGCCATTTGTTGCCCACTGCTGGAGGATCCGGCGAGCAATGCTCTGCCGGATCTCCTATGGGAGGCAAGGCAGGGAAACACTGTGGAGCAGGTAGAGATAGGGGCACAGTTGAGTGCTAGGCAGCAGGTAGAAGCCAGGGATATGCTTGCTAAGTTTAGGGCCCTCTTCACTGACATGCCAGGGACCACACATCTCACAAAACACCCAGTGCACACAGGGGATCTGCAGCCTCTGCAAAAGCACGCTTATAGAGTGTCAGCAGAGGTCAAGACCAGTATGGAGAGGGAGATAGAGGAGATGCTGACCCTAGGGGTAATTACTCCGTCCCAGAGTCCTTGGGCAAGCCCGGTAGTTCTAGTCCCAAGAAGGACAAGACCACCTGGTTTTGTGTGGACTACCGCTTGCTCAATGCTAGGACGGTGTCAGATGCCTAACCCATGCCCCGCTTGGATGAGTTACTAGATGAACTCGCGGGGGCAAGGTATCTGACTACTATGGATTTGAGCAAAGGCTATTGGCAAATCCCACTGACCCTGGAGGCTAGGGAGAAGTCAGCATTCATCACTCCAAGTGGCCTCTATGAGTTTTTAGTGATGCCATTTGGGATGAAGAATGCCCCGGCTACCTTCCAACGCCTGGTCAATAGGTTACTGGAAGGGATGCAGAGCTATGCCAGGGCTTACATAAATGACATTGCTGTCTTTAGTTATTCCTGGGACTCCCATTTAGGACATGTAGCTGCGGTGCTAGATAGGATCAGGGAGGCTGAGCTTACCTTGAAACCCACTAAGTGTATGGTAGGGATGGCAGAGGTCCTTTACTTAGGGCACAGGGTGGGTGGAGGCCACCTCAAACCAGAACCAGCTAAGGTAGAAGCCATAGTTCAGTGGCCTGTTCCAAAAACCAAGAAACAGGTCATGGCATTTTTGGGCACCGCAGGGTACTATAGGAAGTTTGTCCCACAGTACAGCGCCGTGGCCAAACACCTGACTGATTTTACTAAGAAGCAACTGCCTGTGCTTATCACTTGGACTCCTGCCTGTGAAACTGCTTTCCAGGCACTGAAAACTGCGCTTGCTGGGGCCCCCATACTGGCTGCCCTGGACTATACCCAACTTTTCCTTATGCAAACTGATGCCTTGGACTATGGCATTGGGGCTGTTTTGAGCCAGGTGGGGGACGACAGTAGAGAGAACCCTGTGGTGTACCTCAGCCGAAAACTACTCCCCAGAGAAGTGGCCTATGCCACCATTGAGAAAGAGTGCTTGGCCATTGTGTGGGCACTCAAAAACTCCAGCCCTATGTGTATGGAAGGGCTTTCACGGTCCTCACAGACCACAACCCCCTGAGTTGGCTGCAGAGGGCATCAGGGGAGAATGCCAAGTTGCTTAGGTGGAGCTTGGCCTTGCAAGAGTTTGAATTTTCCATTCAGCACAAAAAGGGTAATGAAAACAGCAATGCTGATGGACTTTCACGTCAGGACTATCCCTCTGCGACTGAGTTCATTAATGGTGCCATCAGTGCCCCACTCCCTGTTAGGGCCAGTGGGCCACAGGTCACCCATTAAGAAGGGGAGGTGTAGAGGGAGAGGAGGTTGGCCCGGTATTGAAGGGGAGCACCCCATATGGCAACACCCTGACCTCACCAGGGAGGCAAGGGGTTAACTGAACTGCAGTCAAGGAATGTGGCTTACACCTTGTCAGGTCAGGGAAATGTATTTTCCCCTGTTCCCATGTTTCATTATAATCCTGTATTTTAAAGATGTTTTAAAGTGCATTTCTGTATCTCCAGTTCTGGAGGTTGCAGAGAGATGATATTTGGCCAATATGTGGAGTCACTGTAGGCATTAAAAACTGGCAAATTTCGACCCAATGAGTCCACCAGAATGGAACGTATTAATTTGTGTAGATATTAAAGTGTATATGTATGGTATTTTGGATCTGTTCTGAAAATGCAGACTTCATCTGCTATGCTAATAAGTCATGAAGGGCAGCCGGATGATTGAGCCTAAGCACTGTGATCAAAAGTTAACTGCTTGATTGTTTACACTAAGTACTAATCAACAGACCAAGTACTAATCAACAGACTGCCACTCTAATTGTTACCTGAGGGTGGAGAATCATCAAACTGGAGTGGTTTGTAAGTGTTATGTCTACACCTACAAACAATGCAGATACTTCATTTGGAATGCTGGTCGTTGCCCCTGATTTAATTATGGGGCTACCCATAGAGTCCCAGTACACATGAGCTAACTAGCTGGGGGGCATGGTTTAAGCTGTGTCTCCACGTTAGGGATTGGATACAGTTAATTGTTCACCAATAGTCTGTATTCAATATTAAGAATAGGGTTACACAGGTATATAAACTGTGTCAACCCTACAGTTTTTAGTTGTTCTTCTTCTGATACCATCTTGAATGTCACCGGATTGCTGGAGAATTGCTAGCTGATACTTCTCCATCCCCCAACCCTAAGTAAGTGTTACCTTCTTGCCTGTTAATTGTACTATTGCTGTGTTCACCTTTTTTAAGGAATAAATATATTTTATTATATCTAAGCCTCGTTCAGTTCAACCCAGATATTTGGTGTTCATTATATCTTGTCATAAGCTACCGTGACAAGCTCTATAATTAACTGGTGGCAGCGGCGGGATTCAACTGGACCTATATTAGAGTGTACTGCGGGACCCTGTAATATAGTGAGAACTCGAGAGTAATTGCGAGTTCCTGGGACTAAAGATATTGGACACACAGTAGTGCAACAGTTAACACAAGTTGTAACACCACCTCACTGCTGCGACCGTGAACCATGAGCGAGGCTGGAGGCTCATCCAACATCAGCTCATCAGCTGAAAGACAAGTGCCGTGAATATTGACTGCCCTATCAGTTCCTCCAGGTCGCAGACATGGTTGACGCAATCGGTGACTATGAAGCCCGGCTTGCAGAGCCTCAGGATACGGCTCATCTTGCCCTTATACAGCCACCTGGAGATCAGGGAAGGAACCCGTGCCGGGGCGGCGGAATCTCGGGGAGGGAACGAGTGCACCTCCAGGGAGCAGTGCAACAGGAGGGGTACTGGTTGCTGCGGCTACCAGTCCATTCACCCCTGAAATGTTGGCACTGATTACTGCGTGGGGTGACAGAGGGACACCGGAGGAGCGGCTGCAGTTTATCACTATGGCAGTGAACAGACCTGCTTATTGCCCCCCTGTCCAACCCAACACAGATGAACTCAAACTGGATCAGCACAGTCTCACCGAGTTCGTGGAAGGTACTGATCAGATCAACAGTTTTCTAAAGAACTTAAAGACACAGTGTCGCGCGGTAAAAAGTGCTTCCCCAGCATAGGGTTGCACGTTTGGACCCCTTACTGTCCGGATTGGCTAAGCAGACGATGATGGCGCATCCAGATGAGTATGCTGATGACTATGACCACCTGAAAGAACTGTTATTGTTTCAGTACGGTTTTACCCCCGTAGCCTACCGGGGTAAATTTCAGCAGGAAGAGAGGCAGCCCCAGGAGTCCTATGTTACCTACGTGACCCGCATGGATTTGTACGGGATATGCTGGGTGGAGGGCTATGAGGCACGTACTTACCAACGCCTGCTAGACCTCATCTTTCAGGAGCAGCTCGTGCTCGCCGGCGGTAAGGGCTCGGGTGTACGACAAGATGCCCAAGACTTACCAGGAAGCGGCGAGGCTTGCAGATGACTATGTGGCCAGCCGAGCCCTGATGCTCGCCAAAGCAGTAGCCAAGGCGGCGGTGGCGGCGGCACCGGCCAAAAAGTCTGCCAATACCCCCCCATGAACTCAGAGGCCGCCTGCGGGCAGCAGTCCACTGAAGGCAGGGGAGCCCCGGTACGAGCGCCGGTGCTACAAATGCAACCACCCTGGTCACATCAGACCAGATTGCCCGGAACCCCTGCATTCTGGCGGACCCCATCTGGGGCAACGCACCCCAGCTGCGATGCCGGTAACCTGCGTGCGGGTTGCTTCCACCAAAGACTCCGGACCGGCCATGGAACCAACGCCCAGCGAGACGTCCCATGCCACACCTGTCCCGGTTTCATCGGTGCCGACAGCCATTAGCGGAGGACATCTCAGAACGGACCTGCAGCAGACGGACGGCCGTAGCAGACATCTCACCCCGGTCACAGTCGGTGACCGGCAAGCAGTCGGCTTGATGGATTCAGGAGCTGCAGTGACCCTGGTCCGACCTGATATGGTCCGGCCAGAGGAATTACTCCCAGGCCCTGGGATACAGATCACTGTGGCCGACGGAGAGCCACGTTTCCTGCAAGTGGCCAGAATCTTTTTGGATTGGGGGAGGGCCAGGGTATGCGGGAGCTGGGGGTTTTACCAGGTTTGGATGCCGATGTTCTTCTTGGCAACAATCTGGTACCAATGACCTGCACCTATGACCGAGTGCCCAAGCCCGCTGCAGTGGCGGCGGTTATCCGGAGCCAGACAGCGGCAATGGCGGTGGCGCCAGTCCCCCAGCCTTTGGGACCAATGTTAGCGGAGGGCGCAGAGGAGCCCGTGGAGGTAAGCCAGGATCATTTGCAACCACAGTATGACTTACTGTTTCCCCTCCCCCTTCCCCATTCTGGGGTGGTCAGAATTAGGAGCCCAGTTTAGGGAGGCAGTGAAGACAGACCCTACCCTGGCCAGCGTGAGACTTCGGGCATCCAAATCTCAGGCAGGGGAAGGCACTGAGCACTGCCTATGGTATAAGGGACTCCTGTATAGAGCACAAGGGAACCCAGGGATAGAGGAGGGATTGACCGGTAAGCGACAGCTAGTAGTGCCCCAGGGGTACCGACAGCAACTGTTACGGGTAGCTCACTCTATTCCGTTAGTGGGATATCAGGGGGTCAACAGAATGCGAGCCCGGTTATTACAGCATTACTACTGGCCGGGGGCATCTCGAGATGTGGGCACTTTCTGCCGCTCTTGTGATGCCTGCCAGCGAGTGGTTAAGGCGGGCAACCGTGTGAAGGCACCCCTGAAACCCCTACCGATAATAGGGGAACCCTTCCAGAAAGTAGCGATGGATCTTGTAGGACCCCTTATGATTCCTAGCAAGTCAGGGAAGTGCTACATCCTCACGGTGGTGGATTTTGCCACCCGGTATCTTGAGGCGGTAGCGCTGGGCACTATAGATGCAAAGACAGTGGCAGCAGCTTTGCTGAAAATTTTTTCAAGGGTAGGTTTCCCTAGTGAGATCCTAACCGATCAGGGGTCGCAGTTCATGAGTGAACTGTTACATTGTCTCTGGGATGCATGCGGTGTACAGCACCGGCGCACTACCCCTTACCATCCCCAGACAAACAGATTATGTGAGAGGTTTAACGGTACCCTGAAGCAGATGCTTCGGACCTTTATAGACGTGGAGGGGAAAGACTGGGAGATTCAGTTACAGCACTTGCTGTTTGCCTACCGAGAGGTACCGCAGGAATCTACAGGCTTCTCCCCCTTTGAGCTACTATATGGCCGTAGGGTACGTGGACCTCTGGACCTATTCTGTGAGGGATGGGAAGGGGAGGCTACTGCTACTGATGCTTCAGTGATCCAGTATGTAGTAGATCTCCGAGACCAGTTAGAGATGCTCTTGGGGGTGGCCCAGGACCACCTCAGGGCCGCTCAGACCAAGCAAAAGCAATGGTATGACCGGCATGCCCTTAGTAGAGAATTCATCCCAGGACAGCAGGTGCTTGTTCTCAAACCCACTCGGGAGAACAAGTTGATGGTTTGCCTGGTCGGGACCGTACCCGGTCATCTGAAAGGTAAATGAGTACAACTATGTTGTACAGGTAGAGCCTGAGAGGCACAAGACATATCACGTCAATATGCTGAAAGAATACAGAGCACCGAGTATGGGAGCAGTAATTGCCATTTGTTGCCCACTGCTGGAGGATCCGGCGAGCAATGCTCTGCCGGATCTCCTATGGGAGGCTAGGCAGGGAAACACTGTGGAGCAGGTAGAGATAGGGGCACAGTTGAGTGCTAGGCAGCAGGTAGAAGCCAGGGATATGCTTGCTAAGTTTAGGGCCCTCTTCACTGACATGCCAGGGACCACAGATCTCACAAAACACCCAGTGCACACAGGGTACCTGCAGCCTCTGCAAAAGCACGCTTATAGAGTGTCAGCAGAGGTCAAGACCAGTATGGAGAGGGAGATAGAGGAGATGCTGACCCTAGGGGTAATTACGTCCCAGAGTCCTTGGGCAAGCCCGGTAGTTCTAGTCCCAAGAAGGACAAGACCACCCGGTTTTGTGTGGACTACCGCTTGCTCAATGCTGGGACGGTTTCAGATACCTAACCCATGCCCCGCTTGGATGAGTTACTAGATGAACTCGCGGGGGCAAGGTATCTGACTACTATGGATTTGAGCAAAGGCTATTGGCAAATCCCACTGACCCTGGAGGCTAGGGAGAAGTCAGCATTCATCACTCCAAGTGGCCTCTATGAGTTTTTAGTGATGCCATTTGGAATGAAGAATGCCCCGGCTACCTTCCAACGCCTGGTCAATAGGTTACTGGAAGGGATGCAGAGCTATGCCAGGGCTTACATAAATGACATTGCTGTCTTTAGTTATTCCTGGGACTCTCATTTAGGACATGTAGCTGCGGTGCTAGATAGGATCAGGGAGGCTGAGCTTACCTTGAAACCCACTAAGTGTATGGTAGGGATGGCAGAGGTCCTTTACTTAGGGCACAGGGTGGGTGGAGGCCACCTCAAACCAGAACCAGCTAAGGTAGAAGCCATAGTTCAGTGGCCTGTTCCAAAAACCAAGAAACAGGTCATGGCATTTTTGGGCACCGCAGGGTACTATAGGAAGTTTGTCCCACAGTACAGCGCCGTGGCCAAACACCTGACTGATTTTACTAAGAAGCAACTGCCTGTGCTTATCACCTGGACTCCTGCCTGTGAAACTGCTTTCCAGGCACTGAAAACTGCACTTGCTGGGGCCCCCATACTGGCTGCCCTGGACTATACCCAACATTTCCTTATGCAAACTGATGCCTTGGACTATGGCATTGGGGCTGTGTTGAGCCAGGTGGGAGACGACAGTAGAGAGAACCCTGTGGTGTACCTCAGCCGAAAACTACTCCCCAGAGAAGTGGCCTATGCCACCATTGAGAAAGAGTGCTTGGCCATTGTGTGGGCACTCAAAAAACTCCAGCCCTATGTGTATGGAAGGGCTTTCACGGTCTTCACAGACCACAACCCCCTGAGTTGGCTGCAGAGGGCATCAGGGGAGAATGCCAAGTTGCTTAGGTGGAGCTTGGCCTTGCAAGAGTTTGAATTTTCCATTCAGCACAAAAAGGGTAATGAAAACAGCAATGCTGGTGGACTTTCACGTCAGGACTATCCCTCTGAGACTGAGTTCATTAATGGTGCCAGCAGTGCCCCACTCCCTGTTAGGGCCAGTGGGCCACAGGTTACCCATTAAGAAGGGGAGGTGTAGAGGGAGAGGAGGTTGGCCCGGTATTGAAGGGGTGCACCCCATATGGCAACACCCTGACCTCACCAGGGAGGCAAGGGGTTAACTGGACTGCAGTCAAGGAATGTGGCTTACACCTTGTCAGGTCAGGGAAATGTATTTTCCCCTGTTCCCATGTTTCATTATAATCCTGTATTTTAAAGATGTTTTAAAGTGCATTTCTGTATCTCCAGTTCTGGAGGTTGCAGAGAGATGATATTTGGCCAATATGTGGAGTCACTGTAGGCATTAAAAACTGGCAAATTTCGACCCAATGAGCCCACCAGAATGGAACGTATTAATTTGTGTAGATATTAAAGTGTATATGTATGGTATTTTGGATCTGTTCTGAAAATGCAGACTTCATCTGCTATGCTAATAGGTCATGAAGGGCAGCCGGATGATTGAGCCTAAGCACTGTGATCAAAAGTTAACTGCCTGATTGTTTACACTAAGTACTAATCAACAGACCAAGTACTAATCAACAGATTGCCACTCTAATTGTTACCTGAGGGTGGAGAATCATCAAACTGGAGTGGTTTGTAAGTGTTTTTTCTACACGTACAAATACTGCAGATACTTCATTTGGTAGACTGGTCGTTGCCCTTGATTTAATTATGGGGCTACCCATAGAGAGTCCTAGTACACATGGGCTAACTAGCTGGGGGGCATGGTTTAAGCTGTGTCTCAAAGTTAGGGATTGGATACAGATAATTGTTCCCCAATAGTCTGTATTCAATGTTAAGAATAGGGTTACACAGGTATATAAACTGTGTCAACCCTACAGTTTTTAGTTGTTTTTCTTCTGATACCATCTTGAATGTCACCGGATTGCTGGAGAATTGCTAGCTGATACTTCTCCATCCCCCAACCCTAAGTAAGTGTTACCTTCTTGTCTGTTAATTGTACTATATTGCTGTGTTCACCTTTTTTAAGAAATAAATATATTTTATTATATCTAAGCCTCGTTCAGTTCAACCCAGATATTTGGTGTTCATTATATCTTGTCAAAAGCTACCGTGACACAGCAGGGATAGGTGAGGAGGAGAAGAGGAGGAGACAGGGGAACCATTAAGGGAGATCGCTGGCAGGGTATGGGAGGAGGAGTCAGGAGGCAGGAAACCCCTACAAGAGGGCCATGTGTGCGCGCACCCTGTAATCTGAGAGTGCGCGCGCACAGGCTGCGTTACGAGGCACGCGGAGCACCGTGCCAAGGGGGAATCCGCAGAGAAGGATGGGGAAATGGAGGGAACAGCCGCCAGAGGTAAGGGGATAGGAGCTGATACCGAGGGGGGCTGAGAGTTGGGAATGCCGCAGTGGGGGCTAGGGGACCGCGCGGGTGCGCGAGTCTTGCGGGGCACACTCTGATGAAACGGAGCGGTATCAGAAGCTACCGGAGGGGACAGGTGTGGCTAAAGGAAGGGAGGCTGGCAGGGGAAGGAACAGAGAGTGTAAGGGAGCATGTGACATCAGGGACACATGAATGGGAAGGAATCCCCTGAACCGCCACAGTATCCCCCCATTGAGGATCGATCTCCGAGCGATCCAGCCATGGTTTCTGGGGAAATTTTAGATGGAACTTTCGGAGGAGTTTCGGGGCATGAATGTGACGTGCCGGTACCCATGAGCGTTCCTCCGGACCATAGCCCTTCCAGTGGACGAGGAACTGGAGCTTATTCTTAGACCAGCATGAATCGATGAGAGATTGAAACTCGTACTCTTGTTGTCCTAGTAGGGACACTGGGTTGGGTTTATGGGCAGAATCTGGAAAATGTGAACTCTGTACAAAAGTTTTAAGCAGGGAGATGTGAAATACAGAAAGAATCCTCATGGTGGGAGGCAGAGCAAGACGGTAAGCGACTGGGTTGACGTTTTCTATGATTTTTAATGGACCCAAAAATCTTGGTGATAATTTAGGAGATGGCGTTTTAAGCCTGATGTTTTTCGAGGACAACCATACTCTGTCACCAGGCTTGAAATAGGGACCAGGTTGGGGATGGCGATCCGCCTTGGTCTTTTGTTTGGCAACGGCAGATTGTAGGGATTTGAGGATCCTTTTCCAAGAGTTCTGCTGGGTCGTAACATGAGAATCATCTGCAGGAATGCCAGGAGGGGCAGAAGAGAGAGGAAGACTGCTGGGGTGAAAGCCAAAATGAATAAAAATGGGAGACTCTTGGGTAGATTCATTCTTGAGCGAGTTGATTGCGAATTCGGCCCACGGTAACAGGTCCACCCAGTTGTCCTGTGACTCTGATACAAAATATCTAAGGTATTTCTCAATGGTTTGATTCATCCTTTTGGTCTGACCATTGGTCTGAGGATGATAACCAGAAGAAAAAAGGAGAGAAATTCCGAGTCTCTGGGAAAACGCCCGCCAGAACTTAGAGATGAATTGAGACCCTCTGTCGGAGACAATAGAAATGGGAACGCCATGTAATCTGAAAATTTCCTTGGAAAAAACATCGGCCAGAGTAGCAGAATTCGAAAGACCCTTGAAGGGAATAAAGTGTGAATGCTTAGAAAATCTGTCTACAACAACAAAGATGGTATTCATTCCTTTGGAGTAGGGAAGTTCGACGATGAAATCCATTGTAATGTGTTTCCAGGGTTGTTCCGAAATAGGAAGAGGCAAGAGGAGACCAGAGAGTTTGTGGTGGAGCGTCTTACTCTGGGCACATACAGGACAAGCACTCGTAAAGTCAAAAATGACTTTGTTCATCCTCGGCCACCAAAAAGTCAGTTTAATAAGGTCAGCAGTCCTTTTGAAGCCTGGATGACCGATAGATCTAGAGGAATGACCCCAAAGAAGAATCTTGTGGTGAAATCATGGAGCTGTGTATAAGCGCCCTTCTGGTACCCTGAACCTGCTGGGAATGTGAGCCTGGGCTTTGTTGATTTCGTCCAACACATCGAAATTACTAGCAGAGATTATGCATTTGGCAGGAAGAATAGGTTCCATGGCTTCATTAGATTCACTTTTTGTGGCGAACTGGCGAGAGAGCGTCCGCCTTGACATTTTTTTCAACCAAAAATGTTTTTATTGAGCGCATGGTACATTCATTACAGTAGCTGCCAACCCAATGTCATACATATATGTAATCATGACTACTCATTATTAATGTACAACTCAAAACTCACTTTCTGGGGAGACACACTGACGAACACGATAATAGACAAGAGACATACCGGAGGAGGAGGGGAAGGGGGGTGGGAAAGGGGGAATTTAGCAGTCCTTAGATGTTATCGGTTCTCTGGAGCGTCGCAGGAAGAGTCCAATGATGTTGGCCCCTGGGATGGGTTATCAATCTATGGGTCACACCTTTCATCTGCTCGTGTGATTATGCTGAATCTAACCCTTCGACCTATCTATCTATCGGACTGGCCTAGGGTCTTGTCTCAATTAATTAGTTTGTAAACATCAATCTAGTGTCTTCCAGCATCAAAGGAGAATGCGTCAATAACTATTAAAGCAGTATGTTAGCGGCACTGACCCCCGGGATATCCATTTGGGCCAACCAAGGCGTCCAAACTTTTAAGAATTTTGTACGAGTGTCATTAACCAAACTTGTTAATTGCTCCATCTGGCAAACATACCAAATTCTATTCCTGATTTGTGGGAAATTGGGTACTTCGGGCTGCTTCAACAGTGCTGCGATTTCACACCTCAGGGCAGTTGCAAAGTGTGCAATTAATTTATGTGCTGATCTGTTTAGCCCCCGGGTGTGTCTGGCCAGCAGAAAAAACCAAAGGGACCGCGCAACTGAGAATTCTCTGGAGCCATTTCCTGATGTTTTCCCAAATTGGGGTTAACTTGGGGCAACCCCACAGCATGTGCAGCAAGTCTGCCTGTTCCCCACATTGTTTGGGGCACAATGGGTGGTAATTCTTGACAAACTTAGATAATCGTAGTGGGGTCAGGTACCATCTCATTAGCACGTTATACGCATTCTCCTTTAATGTGGTGCATATAGAACTTTTAGATGCTGCTGTAACTATATGGTCCCAGTCCTCGTCCTCTAACGTCTCTCCTAAGTCCCTCTCCCAGTTGGCTCTGTAACTCAGTACCACGTCGTCGTCAGTCGCTGGGGAGACCACCTCTCTGTATATACCAGAGATAAGTCCACTGGTATCTGTCCCTCTGGAGCAGAGCTGTTCGAAATTAGTGTGCTTAGGGCGAATTGGGAATTTAGAGTAGAATGCTCTAATCTGGATGTATCTAAAAAATTCTGAGTTTGGAACTGCTTTTTCAGATTTAATTTGCTCAAAAGATTTTATTGTTATCCGTCCCTCCAGATGTACTAGGCGAGTGTAGCCTTTCTGTTTCCATATTGTAAAGTCTTTATTGTTCTTTCCCGGAGCGAAATCAGGGTTCCCCAAAATGGGGGTCATCAAGGAGTGCAGGCGTGTAAGGGCAAATCTAAACTTGCTCCTGTCCCATACTGGTAAAGAGCTGTTGACCGCAGAAAGCAGATTGCTTATGGTTTTATGCACCATTTTTGGTAGCCATATTAGGTCCTGCAGCGCCACCGGGGCGCAACAGTCCGCCTACAGTTCACCTATCGCTTTAGTCTCGGCTGAGTGTGCCACTGGGTAATTTGGGATAATTGAGCCGCTCTGAAATACGATAACAGGCAAGGTACCGCTAACCCTCCTCTTGTTGTTGGCTGAATCATTGTGCTAGTTTTAATGCAGGGGGTTTTATTACCCCAGACGAATTTCACCATTGCGGACTGTAGTCGGAGGATGTCTTCCCTAATTATAGGGATCGGTAGGGTCTGAAATAGGTACAGGATTCTGGGGAGGAGATTCATTTTGAGCGTCTGGATCTTACCGATCCAGGATATGCTGTACCCTGCCCACATCCGGAGATCCTCCTTCAAAGTCTGTATTAGTCTGGTGTATTTTGCTTATAGACGGTGTCAAATTGCTTTGTGATATTTACCCCTAGGTATTTAATGGAGGAGGTTTGCCATTTGAAATTAAAATCAGTTTTTCAGTGACTTTAGGTAAGTTTATGTTTAAGGCTTCAGATTTTGCCAGGTTAATTTTGAACCCTGATACTGCGTTGAACTCCCCTAATATACTGAAGACATTTGGCAGAGAGGTGAGGGGCTATGATATTGTTAGTATCACGTCATCAGCGTACAGGGCCACTTTATGTGGCTGCTCCCCAATTTGGATACCCGTTATGTTTGGATTGAGGCGAATTTGTGCCGCGAGGGGCTCAATACATAAGGCAAAAAGAAGGGGGGATAGGGGACATCCCTGTCTGGTGCCGCTCTGAATCCAGAATTCGCCCAACGGGAAGCCCTGGTGCCTGACCTTCGCCGTCGGCCCCTGGTACAGAGCGAGAATCACCTCTAACATTCTCCCCCCCAGCCCGAACTCCCCAAGCGTCTCTCTCATGTAGGGCCAGTTGATTCTATCGAATGCTTTCTCTGCATCGAGACTAAGCATCATCGACGGGATAAGTTTTTTTTGTGCCAGATCTATCAAATCTATGATTTGTCTAGTGTTATCCGATGCCTGTCTCCCACAGTTGAACCCTACATGATCAGGGTGGACCAACTGCGGCAACACCTGGTTAAGGCGATTAGCCAGTAACTTGGAAAAAAAAATTGTGTCTGAATTAATCAGGGAGATGGGTCGGTAGCTTTTACAGTCCACTGGGTCCTTTCCCTGATTGTGAATCACAGAGATAGACGCCTGCAGCATCGAAGCCGGGATGGGGGCACCATCCCTGAATGAGTTACACAACTTTAGCAGGTGGGGAGCTAACAGATTGCGGAATTTTTTATAGTATAGATTGGAGAAGCCATCTGGGCCGGGGGCTTTGGATACTTTCAGTGATTTCATTACTTCCAGTAGCTCCTCCATAGTGAAGTCTGACTGTAGTGCGTCCCTCTCCTCTCTGGACAATTTAGGTAGTTTGGACTCTTTTAAGAATGTCTTCAGACGAGCCTGAGTGGTATTATTGTGGACCACTTTCGCACCATCATACAGGGTCTCGTAGTATGATTTGAATTCCTCTACTATTAATTTTGGGTCGGACGTGAGATTCCCTTGTGCTGTCCGGATTGACTGAATTTGGGAGACTTGATTTTTGTCTCAAAGCTTATTGACAAGTAGGGTATCATGCTTGTTCGCCTTCTCATAAAATTTCCGTTTCGACCAGGACAGCGCTTTCTCAGCACGGGAGGCCAGCAGCAAGCCCAGTTTAGTTTTAGTATCTAACAACTCCTTAAGGGTCGTTGCATTTTTGTTATTTTTGTGCAGGGTTGACAGGATCGCCAATTCAGTTTTCAATTGCATAATTTTTGTGTCCTTCTCCCTCTTCCGCTTACACGCAATCCCAATGAGTTCTCCTCTCAGAGTTGCCTTATTGGCTTCCCAAAGGGTGGACTGTGAAACCACACTTCCCGTATTCTCCTGAAAGTATACCCTGATTCTATCCCCCACTTTTTGTGAAATTTCGGGGATTTTCAACAGTACTTCATTAAGTTTCCAGTTCGCTCCTGGTCTGTCCAAACTAAATTCAGTGCACCGCAGCTCAATCGGCGCATGATCTGACCACGAAATATCGTGGATTACCGAATGGGAGATCTGCGAGACCATTCTGCTAGACACAAAGAGATAGTCTTTCCTACTGTATCTGTCGTGGGGGTGGGAGTAAAATGTAAAACCTTTTTCAGTGTGGTGTTGCTCTCGCCAAACATCTAATAGATTATTGGTTCTCAGTCCTCTGTTCCATGCTGCCCTAACCTTTGACCGACTGTGACCCTCTGGGGTGCATCTATCCAGCAGTGGGTCAAGAGTCTTATTAAAATCTCCCCCTAGGATTGTGCTCCCCTGAGCCATACTTCCAAATACGGAGAAAAATCTCTCTAGGAAAGCCTCCGCGTTGTTGCTTGGGGCGTATACATTTGCCAGCGTAACAAGCTGGCCCCGTATTTCCCCTGTGACAATCAAGAATCAATCGTTTTTGTCTTTTTTAACGGTTTGGACCTTGAACGGGAGCCGGTTGTGGACCAGAATAGCCACCCCTCGCTTTTTTTTGCAAGCAGAGGACTAGAACCATGTTTTATACTTGTAGTCAATGTATTTCGGGGAGCTGGTTTTAGAGAAATGCGTCTCTTGTAGCATTAGAATGTCAGGGTCCATCTTTTTATAGTCCGTCATACTGCACCGACACACTTTATTCGAGCAAATACCCGGTATGTACCTGGCAGATACCTGGAATGCGACGCTCCTAACCTCTGACAAGCCCCGTTGCATTTGCCTTCCCAGCCTGGGTTCATGCCTGGCTGATGGGCGGCTGATCTGTTAAATGATAATGATTAGGATTTAATAGGCTGCAATGCTTCGCGTGTCTACCAGATGGCATAAATTCATGAATTGTAATGCAGTTTATATATATATACTGTGCAGTATTGCAGCCAGGGGGAATAAAATGCTTCAATCCCTGCTTGGAAAATAACTCAATGCACTCGGGCAGAAAACAGTCACAAACCTCAATACACCCGGGTATACCCGAATTCGTGGGACTAGCCAAGCTCGAATAAAGTGTGTCGCCAGTGTAGCAAGTTTTCGCTTCCCTGGGCTATTAAAGCCTTTCACGTTATGTGAAAGGATAACAATTTCTCTACCCATGTGTAGTTACCCACGCCTCTCCTTGTCTGTTGGCTCTTTTGGTCAGCCTGGTACTTGGGGACTCCCTACTCGCATGTTGGTTCGCCGGGTTTCGGCTCTCATTTTCACCGTCCTGTGACTGCAACAAGGGAAAGCAAGGGGAGACACACTGGGGGAACACAGAAACACACATCACTACATGTGACAAAACTTTTAATAATTGTCCGGCGGTTGAGCGAGACCCCGCTCCCCCAATCGCCTTCTTTGCCCCTCCTGGGTGTTCAGCCTGGGCGGAGTCCGGGATGGTATCCTGTCCCCCTCTCCCGCCCTGAGTGGCTGGCCTAGTGGGGACATTCATGGGCCGCCTGCAGGATATCCCCCTGCACCCATGTGGAGTCTCATGTTCAAGACCGTCGTGGGGGGAATATCTCCCCCCCTCCTCTGTCGTCTTTAGTAAACTTCAATGTAAAACAACGCTTTCTACTTGAAACTGCTAACCTTACCCTTTAATTTGATAGATTGCCAATTATCAACTTTCCTTAACCTTTTTTGTTTTTTTTATATATATTTTTTCCCTTGTGGAACTCGGTTCAGGGAGGAACTTTGTGAAACTGGCAATCACTGATATTAAAACTGGGTAAACTGTAACTGGACTTTTGGAAGTCCTGGTGAACCCCTCATAATTCCTCTGGGGCTTCGATATCCTGGTTTGATTTGGACGGGCCGGCAGTCCTCCATTCTGACTCTTCCCGTTGCTCCATCCTGGGGCTTTTGGGCAGGCCTTCCTTCACCCCTATTTTATTTAGGAAGTCAGCGCTTTCCTATATCTCTTTCATTGATATGGCCTTCCCATTTCTTATGACCAACAGGCCAAACGGGAAGGTCCAGCGGTATCATATTGCCCAGTTTCTGAGCAATCTGGCGACCGGTTGTAGTGCCCTTCTCCTAGCTAACGTGACTGGTGAGAGGTCCTGAAATAGTTGTAGCGTAACTTCCTCGAACCGGCAGGAGCCCTCAGTCTTAGTATTCTTGAAGACCGCCTCCCTGGTCTTAAAGTAGTGCAGCCTGGCGATCACATCGCGTGGCTGCTCCGTTGCTGCAGGGCGGTTTCTGAGGGCTCTGTGGCAGCGATCCATGGCTAATTCAGCTTCTGGGAGGTCGGGCAGTAGCATCGCGAGCCATCTGAAGATGAACCCCTCCACGTCCGTGGTATCCTCGGGGATGCTGCGAACTCTTATGTTATTGCGTCTCTACAATAAAGGGGATGAGACCGCTCGTCCAGTAATACAATATAGATTCTAAATAAAGTGAGGAGGTGCTCGGAAGGGATAAAGTAGTCAATGTGTAACAGTGTTTATCCAAGTGGGATCAAAAAAGTATCCCCATAGCACCCGGCACTCAATGCTGGATAGTTTAATCTGGTCGACAATGTTCCAATAGGGAAAATTACCGATGTTTAACAAATGTATAGGGAATTAATAGCCCTTGTACCAATAAGTCCCAAGAAAATAATAAAGTTTTATTAGTCTAAATACTTGTTAAAAACACACAAATATACATCATTCAAAACTGTTAAAAAAAACCCATTCAGAGGTGGCTGTTGAAGTAAATAGCACTACAGTAAGCTATCTGTCATAGATAGGAGATCAAAGATGATTCTCATACATGCTTAGCAGTGAATCATGCCGTAGGGTGTATCATAGAAAGTTGGTTGATAACACCTTCTATCAATTGATATTTGTTAGTAAATATAACATATACAGCATAAATGCATCCAAAATCGCGCTGACCCTGTAGGTGTGCTTGATCTATTCTGTGAGCATTTAGAATATACTCGGTATTAGAGGTCTAGCAGTGTTATCACCTATTAAAGCAGCATATATGGCTTGAATAAATTCAGGGAGCGCATGTGGGTGGTGTAGCAATTGGTTGGTGGTGACACCTTAAATCAATTGATTTAGGCTTGTAAACATGACAAATATAGCACAATTGCATCCAAAGTCTTGTCCCTCTACACGCTGACCCTACATGTGTGCTGTCTTCTCTCTACGTGCGGCTGATCACTGGGAACTCGCCACCTCTGATGACGAAACGGTCGTCGGGAATAGACGTCACTAGATGACGTCATCAGAGGTGGCGTGTTCCCAGTGATCAGCTGCACGTAGAGAGAAGACAGGCTTGTATACCACACGGAGTCTTGATACAGACACAGTGTGTGACCCGCTGTGGTCACGGAGCCTATGGGGGGTTAATTTTAGCATCGGGACACCCACATGCGCTTCCCGAATCTATTTAAGCCATATATGCTGCATTAGTAGGTCATAAAACTGCTAGACCTCTAACACCGAGAATATACCATATGCGTACAGAGCAGACCCAGCACACACAGGGTCAGCGCGATTTTGGATGCATTTATGCTGCATATGTTATATTTACTAACAAATATCAATTGATAGAAGGTGTTATCAACTAACTCTCTATGATACACCCTACGGCATGATTCACTGCTAAGCATGTATGAGAATCATTTTTTATCTCCTATCTATGACAGATAGCTTACTGTAGTGCTATTTACTTCCACAGCCACCTCTGAATGGTTTTTTTTTTACAGTTTTGAATGATTATATATGTGTGTTTTTAACAAGTATTTAGACTAATAAAACTTGATTATTTTCTTGGGACTTATTGGTACAAGGGCTATTAATTCCATATACATTTGTTAAATATAGGTAATTTTCCCTATTGGAACATTGTCGACCAGATTAAACTATCCAGCATTGAGTGCCGGGTGCTATGGGGATACTTTTTTGATCCTTCTTGGATAAACACTGTTACACGTTATTGCGTCTCTCCCGGATTTCGGCATCCTCTTGCCTGTCAGTTATCTCCGCTATTTGGGCCTGCATATATGTTGCCCTTTTGTCCGTCTTTTTAATCTGTTTCGTTGCGGTCGCCATCTTGTCCTCTAGAGCACCTATCCGTTCTCCCAGGCCCTGGATCTCTTTCTTCAGGTCCTGTAGCCCGTCATTAATCATATTTTTCATGTCCTAGTATAAGCGATCAAAGTCGCATCTATAAACCGGCATCTGTGCCGGCTCCACCACTGGATCTTCTTCCCGCTCCGAATCAGAGCCCGCAGTCGATTCCGGCGCCATTGCAGCTCCTGCGCTCTGTGGGGTGGATCAGCCAAGATATTTGCGCAGATCGCCCTCCTTCTTTTTTCGGGGATGTAGCGGGGCCATCTCGGGGGTTGTCGCCGTGATTTAATATATTTTCCAGCTTTTATTTATCGTTTGTGCATTGTTGTTTTATATTTTTATTGGAGGTGGGGTACGGAGCTCAATCCTATGCTGCCATCCACTCCAGCCTCATGCATGCGCCTCCCGCCTTGACATTTTTGGTACCAGGAATGTATGAAATAGTATAATTAAAGCGGGAGAAGAAGAGAGCCCACTGAGCTTGACGGGATCCCAACCGTTGGGCCCCCTCGATATACAGCAAATTTTTGTGGTCGTGAGAATAGCCACAGGTTCTTTGGTGCCTTCTAAAAGATGCCTCCATTCTTGTAGAGCCAGTTTAATGGCCAAAAGTTCACGATTACCAACATCATCATTTCTTTCAGCAGATTAAAATTTCCGCGAAAAAAACCCACAGGGATGGAGTCTTTCTTGAGGAGACGATCTCTGAGAGAGTACTGCACCAGCTCCTACATCCGAAGCGTCGACTTCCAAAGTGAAGGGAAGAGAGGTATCTGGATACCGTAGGATGGGTGCGGACACAAAAGCTTTTTTAAGGACCTCGAAAGCAACAATAGCTTCAGGAGACCAGGAGGTGGGATCGGCACCTTTCTTGGTCAGGGCGGTGATGGGAAGAGCAATAGAAGAAAATGTATTGATGAATTTCCAGGAATAATTGGCAAAGCCGGGGAAACGCTGCACAGCTTTGAGCGAATTAGGCAGCGGCCAGTCAAGAACGGAATTAATTTTTCTGGATCCATAGAGAAACCTTGATTGGAAAAAATGTATCCTAAAAAAGAAGTAGAGGTCTGGTGGAACAAACATTTCTAGATCTTGGCGTATAGGCAGTTACAACAGAGCCTAGAGAGCACCAGTTTGGTGTGTTGAATGTGCTCCTCCAGGTTTTTAGAAAACATAAGAATGTCATCCAGATATAGTATGACAAATGTCCCCAACACATCCCTTAAAATGTCATTCATGAACTCTTGAAAGACAGCAGGGGCATTGCATAAGCCAAATGGCATAACTAGATACTCATAATGTCCAGATCGCGTATTAAACGCGGTTTTCCACTCGTCCCCTCTCTTATGCAAATGAGATTATAGGCCCCTCTAAAGTCAAGCTTGGAGAAGATAGAGGCCCTGTGGACGGATGTTCACAGAGGTACGCAATTAGGAGGCTTTATAATGTGAAATTATAATAAGGCTTTATTGTGCCTTTTCCTTTTTATCAGGAAAACATGCAAACAAGGGGGGGGGGGGACAAAGCTTCCGTTCACTTGGGAGTATTTCTAGTGAAAACACCATGCAATCAATTCACATCTCCCTAGTCAAGCATTTATCCCCAGCCCCAAAACATAGCATGCAATAAGCAGATATAAGCAGTCTCTGAATAATAAAAGTCTTATCTGTTTGCAAGCTTCTCTGCTCTCCTGGAACCACACCCATGCGTGCACAGAAAATATCAGCATCCAGGTTTTAGAAGTCTTATTTGGTCCTTGAAGGAAGACCTAATTTCCTCGCCAATGCTTCAGAACTGAGAGGAGCCTTTCCTCTGCCAAGAAAACTGAAGCCTTGTGACTGGATACTACACCCTCTGCACCATTTTGCAGCAGACTTCCCCGGACAAGTTTTCAAGCCCTGCCACTGTTATCTCCGGTCTTTGATGAACTTCAGGCCTGGTAGACGAACAAAATGAAACGTAACGCAAGCCAGGTTTCAAATCCTTTGTCTCAATTTATTACTCATAGGTTAATGACTTTTATACAGAAAAAAGAAGATATTGGTTAGAGGCATAACATAGGCGTAACATAGGCGTATCCTAAGTGTAACATAGGCGTATCCTAGGTGTGTCTTGGGCGTAGCTTTGATTAGAGGCGTGATTTAGGGGCAGGACATATTAGTGGCGTGACTTTTGGAACGTGTCTTTTACAATACAAGCAATTGTTTGAATACATAGCTTATTCATTGTCTGTTATCAAAAGAGACCTTGAGTCTTTAGCAACTAAATTACACTATTTTGCTTCTTGCAGAGAACCATTCTATTATATTCTAACTAAAACATCAGGAAATTGACAACACAAAAGTATCGTAGTAATATCCTGACCAGGAAGAAAAGCAATGCAATTTGGCAGAAACTGAGTGCATTTAGGAATTATATTTCAGCAAAAGGCTGACTACAGAATCTTAACTAGTTATGACCATACAAAATGGAAGCTTAACACGAGTGCAGATTCTGGCCTGACATACTGGTCCTAACAGTCCTTGTGGTTTGGAGGGAAAATCTTTACTGTCCCTGCTTCAGCTCCCTTGTCTTCAGGGTTTGTCAGCATACAGGTTTAGAAGTTTTCCCTGTGTCTTGAAAGTAGCTCTGCTATCTTTAGGCAGAGCTCAAGACAAGTGAGTCTCCAAGTGCAGCTCAGGTGTCATCTAAAGTGTTCTCACTTCCTGTTTCAAAAGACAGGCTTTCTAAGCCATCTAATCAGGCAGGTGGTGTTTAGTAATTAACTACCAGAGGTTAACCACCACACTGCTGGATTAAAGGCACATTACTGAACAGGGATAAGTCCTCTGTTACAGGCCCCCTGAAGACGATCGAACAATTCGGAGATTAAGGGAAGGGGATACCGATTCTTTACCATGATCTTTTTGAGTCCGCGAAAGTCGATGCATTGCCTAAGTGATCCATCCTTCTTCTTTATGAAGAAGAAGCTTGCCCCGGCAGGGGAGGTAGAGTTGCGGATGAATACTTTTTCCAAATTTTCTTGAATATAGGACATCATGGCCTAAGTCTCAGGAACGGACAAAGGATACGACTTCGACTTCGGAAGAATGGTCCCAGGAATCAAGTTGACAGGGCAATCGTACGGACGGTGGGAAGGTAAAACCTCAGCTTGTACCTTGTTGAACACATCCAAGTACTCATGATACACGGTCGGTAGGATCGATAGATTGGAAGGAACGGAATCCATCCTGGCAAGCACCGCAACAGGAGGAACCGTAGGAGCAGAGTCAGTGGAAGAAGACCACTGGATAGGCAGGGTGCCGGTCCAAACAATGCGTGGATTGTGGAGTTGAAGCCAAGGCAATCCTAAAATAAGTTGAACAGTAGGAGAATTGAAGATGTCGAAAATAATTACCTTTTTATGACCGTCGGCCAGGGTCAGTGTGAGAGGAATGGACTCCCAGATGATAAAGGCTGGCTGGAGTGGATGACCGTCGATTGCCTCGAGACCAATAGATGCTTTTCTTCTCACCATAGGGATTTGATTCTCAGAGGCGAAGGTTTGGTCCAGGAAGTTACCTCCAGATCCAGAGTCAACGAAAGCTTTTACCTTCAGGAAAAGTTCAGGACCCTCCAGGGTTATTTGGGAGATTTTCAAGGAGAGAGGGGCAGGGAGAGACAGTACCAAGTAGAAGCCCCTCTACCTTTACTGGGTATTCCCGTTTTCCCAGCTTCAGGGAAAAATTCTGAAGACGATGTTCCGAAGAACCGCAGTAGAAACAGAGTCCCTTCTGACGGCGTCGTGCTCTCTCTGCGGCCCAAAGTTGTTGGCTACCGATTTGCATCGGCTCCAGGGCATCCAGTGTCAGGAGAAAGGACGTGGGCGACCTGTGAGATAGAACAGGGGAAGAAAGAGAACGAGAACAGTGTCTCTCGTACCGTTGCTCCTGGGTACACTGGTCCATGCGTACGCTTAGTGTAATCAACTCCTCCAGGGAAGAAGGCCAGGCATGAGTAGCAAGATCATCTTTCAAGGTGTCAGAGAGCCCATGCCAATATGCGGCGGCAAGTGCCTCATTATTCCATTGGGTCTCTGCGGCGAGAGTACGGAACTCATTTGCGTACTTGGCAGCAGATCTTTGGGCTTGGGAAATGTGAAAGAGAGAGAATGCAGCTGTCTCGCGCCTTGCAGGAGTATCGAATACCAGCTGAAATTTGCATCTGAATTTAGGATAATATTGAGTTAGTTCGCTTTTAAGTTCCCAGAGAGGAGAAGCCAAAGCGAAGGCATCACCGGTCAACAAAGCATAAATGTAGGCCACTTTAGAACGACCAGTTGGGAACTGAGATGTGGCCATCTCGAATTGCACCTCGCATTGGTTAAGGAAACCACGGAAGGCGAGGGGGTCCCCATCGTAGCAATTAGGTGGTGGAATGCGGGGTCCAGAGCTAGCATAGAAAGAGCGCGCGAGGCGGCCACAGGGGAGAATAGCTCCCAAGAAGATACAGCCCCCAGGGTGCACAGGGGCCGAGTCAGGTGACGCCAGGTAGCCAATAGGGCTGTAGGATCTCCTTGCAGGGGAGATTGGATACATTTCGCGCGTTAAGCCCACCCCACTCGGCATCAGGAGCAGCTAGGGGAAAGAGGCAGTGTGCAGAAGTTAGTGACTCCCTGCACTAGGCCAGCAGCCCCCTAGGCCCCAGATAGCCCTGAGCCACCTGTAGCTTTGAGTGTTTCAGGGACAGGCCCCAGGTTAGGGACCCTGCCCCTTACTATCCAGAGCCAGTTAGGGACACAGCGGATGCTGCACTTTCATCCAGAGGCTTGGGATCAAGCCTGCTCAGCAGAGAGAGCGGAACCTTACCAAGGGTGGACCGCCCTCACAGATCTTCTCACCAGAGGAACCGGACATCATCCTAAAGTCGTCTGATCCTTTGTGAAGAGTCTTTAACGCCCAGGTGCCGTCGCACTGGGCAGGTAACATTACGCACGTGCATACACGAGAGTACTCTCACATATTGGCAGCGCTGACCACGGGACAAGGGGGGTTATTCTGTGGACACGGTGTTGGGGTACACGGTGGTGGGTGTGGGGATTATGCAATATCCTTATGCAGTGTTAACCTTTAATGCGTTAAGTGAATGTTATGCTCATATATGCAGTAAAGCCTGTTCTGTTTTACAATTGTTTGCTTAATGTGATTGTTTCATGTGAGGGCCTCCTCCCCCTCCGTTGGGATCCCTCCCAGGTGGAGGCGTTGCACCACGAGATCGCATTATATGTATGTACCCCAGGCTCCCCAAGTGGAGGCTTAGGCTCCTGAGAGCCACACAGGTATACACAGCAGGTAGTAGTGTCTGTATTCACAGGGAATAACCGTTACATTTGGAGGCACTGCTTAGACAGCCCTGGGGTGCCCTACTCAGTAGTTAACGTAGTATCCTATCAGTCAGCATGTCTGCTCTCTCGCCCCAACAAGTGGCCGACTGGGCCAAAAAGCTAGGAGAGCTCCTGCGACCTGTAGTCGCCGTAGACAGGGTACCTTCCGATGTATCCATGTTTACTGTCTGCAGCGCAGTAAGGACATTAACTGGTCTGGCGGGAGCCCGCCTCATCAGCAAGCACTACAACATTGACCAGCAAGAGAACACCCTACTGCTGGCCACCGAACAATCTATACCCCCTGATAGAGGCCCACAAGTAGTGTATCTACCAGAGACTTTACCTCAAGGGTGCCCTCTAATTTACCCTGGAACCGTTTCCAGTCACGTAACTTCCCTTACCAGACCTGCGGGTTGGGAAGGCAAAGATATGGCCACCCATACACCCATCAGATCAGACATATCCCTACTCGAGTGACTTTCTCTTCTTATGCTAGGCAAGGGGCCACCAGCTGGGCCGGTAGCCCGCCAACATCACCGGTCCCTAGCCGGTTAATGAACAGCTTCAACCCAACCCATAACAGTCAGGGAGCGGGTATCGCAATTTCCTCAGACAGTGGCGGCTCCATGCTAGGAGTGACATTCCCACAGCTTGTGGAAGCTATAACTACGTCCGCCCAAGCTCAAAATTACAGGAAGTTGAAGGCGTTTTTTTGTTTCAATTTTTTTATTTAGGCAGTTATAACAGTCAACACATTTTCTATGACAGTCCATTTGTGGCCTAACACAATTTTTAACATATTAAAGAAAAGTCTCAGCGTCCCCCTGTTCCTCCAGGGTCTGTCGGGGTGACGCGAGAGTTGAAATAGAAAATGGAAGAGCAGGAGGGGAAAAGAGAGAGCGGAGGGGAGGGGAGGGGGGGGGTGGGGAGCAGTTGTACCACTCCCTCTCCTTGGCATGTGCATTTAGTCTCCGTCACCCATTGTGGCTCTTACTTCTATCCTTAAGTGGCGTTCCTGTGTGTCAGGGCCATTCTAGTGAACCACGGGTCCCATATATTGTAGAAGGCAGTGGTGGACCGTTTCAGAAACGCTGACAGCCTCTCCATTTCCTTTACTTCGTTAATTCTATTTATTACTGTCTGTTTGGAGGGGGGGGACACTTTCTTCCAGGCGGCTGCCACCGCACATCTCGCCGCAGTGAGAATAAAGGAGATCAATTTGCCTGTTGGTCGGTCCAGTGTTTGTAGGGGCCTGGCCAATAGGTAGGTCAGCGGTTCAACCGGGATTGTGAGGTCTGTGACCTCTTTTATAAGATTGTGTATAGTTTCCCAGAATTTCTGATTTTCTGGACATGACCACCAGATGTGGGCCATGTCCCCCTTTTGACCGCAGCCTCTCCAGCACAGATCCGAGGCCAGGGGGTAGATTTGGTTAATTTTGGCTGGGGTGAGATACCAGCGAAATATTATTTTATATATATTCTCTTTTATTTTGGTACATATGGAAGTTCCTGAGGCTGTTTCCCAAATACTTTCCCAGTCCTCTCGGTCTATAGCGATATCCAATTCTGCTGCCCAATGCAGCATTTAGTCATGTGTGGGGGCTTCTGAGGCTCTCTCCAGTTCTGCACATATTTGAGTTATTAGACCTTTCTGATGGCCGGACTCCCTGCAGAGCCTTTCAAAGCCAGTGAGAGGGGGAAATTCCAACGTTGGGGATAATGTTTGGGTAAAGTGCCGAATTTGTAGGTATTTGAAAACATTCAGCCCTACTATCTCATATTTGGTTTGTAAGTTTTGGTAGCTCAGGAACTCCCCGAAGCTCAGGAGGTCGACAATTGCTCTAATATTTTTGGTTTCAAATTGATCGAATTGTCTGGGCTCACATCCAGGTGGAAATTTTGGGTTTTTGTAGATTGGTGTGAGTTGGGAGTGAGGTGTCGTGAGCTTAAATTTATATCTGCATTTCGTCCAGGTCTCCCAAGTGTGTCTCATCGGGCCTAGTTTGAATTTGTTGCTTAGCATGTCTTCCCTGCTCATGGACCAAAGGCAAGCTGGTAGTGAAGGCGTCCCGGCATAGTGTGTTTCTATACCTAGCCAACAGTATTGTTTTGGGCTAGCGTTCCATACCACTACTTGCCGAAGTTGTGCGGCTAGGTAGTATCTTGTTACGTCTGGAACTCCTAGTCCTCCTCTCCCCCTTGAGGCCAAATGAACCGTTTTGGCGACTCTAGGCTTTTTGCCTTGCCAGATAAAATGGAAGATTAGTTTTTGAATGTTTTTTAATTCTGAGCCAGGGATGGGAACCGGGAGGGTCTGGAAGTAGTATAGTAACCTAGGGAGTATGTTCATTTTGACCGAGACCATCCTCCCGATCCATGATATCTGGTATCCTCCCCATTTATCTAAGTCTTGCTTAATTTTTTTGAACAGGGCCGGATAGTTATATTGGTATAGTGTTTGGTAGGTCCTCAATATCTTAACTCCCAAGTATTTGATACAAGAGGAGCTCCAACGGTAGTTAAAATTTAATTTGAGGAGTTCCACCTCTGGCTCCGGCAGGCTGAGGTTCAGGGCCTCCGATTTGTCGTTATTTATCTTATATCCCGAGATTTGTCCAAAGTCTCGGAGCTCTTTTTGGAGGTTGGGCAGGGAGATTTGGGTTTTGGAATGGGTGAGAATGACATCGTCCGCGAATAGGGATATTTTGTGCTGCCTGTGTCCAATTTCTATTCCTTGGATGTCTCTATTGAGTCGTATTGCTGATGCCAGCGGTTCTATGGTTAGTGAAAAGAGGAGAGGAGATAAGGGGAATCCCTGTCGAGTACCATTGGTGATCTCAAACCTCTGGTTATTGCCCCCTGGTAGTTTAACCGTTGCTGATGGGTTTTGGTATAATCTACGGACCCCCTCTAGATATGCGTCTTTGAAGCCAAATTTGCGCATAGTTTGGTCCAGGAATTGCCAGTTTATTCTATCGAATGCCTTCTCTGCATCTAGGCTTAACAAAAGTGCTTTGGTCCCTGTGAGGTGTACATGTTCGATGACGTTAATTATCTTCCGAGTGTTATCCGAGGCTTGTCTGCCCTTGACAAATCCGACTTGGTCAATATTAATTAATCTCGGCAAGATAGGATTTAATCTGTTTGCTAAAATTTTACTATATAATTTGAGATCACTGTTGAGGAGGGAGATTGGACGATAGCTTCCACACTGCATCGGGTCTCTGCCTTCCTTATGTATAATGGCCAGGTTGGCTAAAGACATTGATGTGGGGATATGGTTCCCTTCCATAAAATAGTTAAATGTTTTTAGAAGATGCTTAGAAAGTGTGGGCAAGAATCTTTTATATTAGACGTTGGTGAAACCGTCAGGGCCAGGAGACTTAGTGATCTTTAGTGATTTGACCGCCTCCTCCAGTTCCTCTTTTGTGATCTCAGCATTGAGGACTATGTTTTCCTCCTCCGTTAAAGTGGGGAGCTGACATTTGTTCAAATATTGTGTTATTGCCTCTATGGCTATTGGTGTGGGGCGGTCATTTTTAGATCTTAAATTATATAACTCAGTATAGTATTTTGTAAATTTCTCTGCAATTTTCTTGTCACTATATTGTATCTCACCAGATTTACTTTTGATAGCTGTTATTTGAGATCTCTTTTGCACCCCTCTTAGTTTACTTGCTAAGAGTCTATCAGCCGTGTTTCCCTTGTCGTAATAGAGTTGGTTCGTCCATTTAAGGGCTTTTTCTACATCCTCCAGCTGAATCTGCCTAAGTTTTGTTCTAGCTGTAACCAGCGTTTTATATAATTTCTTTGTAGGGTTGGCCTTATGGGCTTGTTCTATGGTTTTAATGCTATCTGTAAGTTCCTTGATTTGTGTTAGGCGGGCGTTTTTCCTATGGGAGGCGATGGAAATGAATTTCCCTCTGATGTTTGCCTTATGGGCTTCCCATAGGATTGCTGGAGAGGAGACTGTTCCTGCGTTGAAAAAGAAATAGTCCTTAAGTGAGGTTCTAATTTCTCTTTCTATCTCTGGGTGGTTTAATAGCGAGTCATTAAGTCTCCAGGAATAGCTTGTTGTTTTTTCGAAGGGGAGTAATAGTGTTAAGGTGATTGGGGCATGAACCTCCTGCCTGGGTACGTTTCTGGTAATGCATGCGCTTGTCATTTCAGTGTGAGTACATTGATTTACGTACATGGAATGCCTTTGGTACACTGGCGACACACTTTATTCGAGCTCGGCTAGTCCCACGAATTCGGGTATATCCGGGTGTATTGAGGTTTGTGACTGTTTTCTGCCCGAGTGCATTGCGTTATTTTCCAGGCAGGGATTGAAGCATTTTATTCCCGCTGGCTGCAATACTGCACAGTATATATATATATATATATACTGCATTACAATTCATGAATTTATGCCATCTGGTAGACACGCGAAGCATTGCAGCCTATTAAATCCTAATCATTATCATTTAACAGATCAGCCGCCCGTCAGCCAGGCATGAACCATGGCTGGGAAGGCAAACGCAACGGGGCTTGTCAGAGGTGAGGAGCGGCGCATTCCAGGTATCTGCCAGGTACAAACTGGGCATTTGCTCGAATAAAGTGTGTCGCAGCAGTATAACGCTTTGTTTTTATCCCCACGTGATTCCTGGCGGTTGTCATGGCCGCACGCATTCCCTCTGTTAGGCTGTATGTTTTATTACCTTTCGCGGGTTAGTAGTGGGTGCGCGGGGGGGAACCCGGGTGGAGTGGGGAACCGGAGAGGGTGGGGGGGGGACAAGGAAGGGGGGGGGAGAGAGGGGAAGTGGCTGATGGTGAGTACAATTAAGTCAGCATAGCCGATGTCTGTCTTTTGACTTATGGTATGCATGTGATAATACAGTGACATTCAGGCAAGACACAGACCGCAACGGATGTCACTGGAACCTGCTGGTTCTTCCTTAATGCCTTCGTTTCATCTCCGTTCTCAGTCTGTCTGTTGGAATGGCAGGAGTTGGAGGCAAGCTCCGGATTCAGCGGTTCTTGCAGTGATTCCGTTTAAGGTTAGTAAGGGGGGGGATAGGGAGGGGGGTGAGGGAGTATGGGGGAGGGGAGGGGGAGGGGAAGGGGGGGGGTTATGGTTAGACTTGGAGAGGGGGGAGATGTAGGGGGCTGGGTGGGGGGATTGGGGACAGGAGGGAAATGGATAGGGGTGGGATAGGGGGTGCGCTACTATAAACTCCTAGCAATTTTGAACTTTTGGGGATGGGGGACAGCTAGTGTCACTCTCGCTTCAGTCCTTACGCACAGCTTAGTGTCATTGACTAGGTTTTAAGGACTCTGGGGACTCAGGGATTGCCTGCGCATGGGGCGGTTTTCCAGGGGACGCGGATGCCCCGCTTGTAAGGGTAATGTACTTACAGTTTCGGGGGGGGGGGGGCGATGCCATACCTGGTGTGGACCTGTTTGCCACCCTCTCATAGGATTTATTGCCTTGAGGTGCCGGCTGCTGTTACTCGGGGGTTGGTGAGGAGTGGGGGCGTCGGGGGCAGAGGGGGCCATGGGGTTCCCCATCGATCTTTGTTCCTCATGTGGGATTCTCTTCCCTCCCCCCTCCCGCAACAGTGAGCCCCCCCCCTCCCAAATAGAAGGCCTCTTTAAAACAGCTCCGGCTGGCAGCTTTGTGTCGGTCTTGCGGTCGGCTACTCTTGGGCGGATGGGTGGCCCCTCACTGTGAACACTCCGGCCTGGCGGGCGGTCTTCTTTGTTCGCTACCGCAGGTAGGTATGGCATCTCCCTCTGTTATGCATGGTCCTCGTTGTGGCTGGCTGTCTAGTAGTCGCTTTGGCTTATGGCAAGGTATCTTGCTGAGTCCTCGTGTGGCGTTTTGTGACACTATTGCGCTGAAACTGGGAGAACAGAAAACAGAAAGATTCGTTTTGTATGTCTTTATTTTCTTTGTTTTCGACCTGCGAGGCGCTCTGAGGTCCTCACTGAGGGACCCTCACTCTCTTGTTCGTGGGAGTCGGGTGGATCAGCATACCACGACGGGGAGGGGAGACAGTCCCACTGCTTTCGCCAGTCTGGACATCTCGGCAGGGTGTCTGATGACATGTGTCTTCCCATTTCTTATGATTATTAGTTTAAATGGAAACCCCCATTTATACTTGATCCCGTTGTCTCTGAGGAGGGTGGTCAGGGGTTTTAAGTCCATCCTCTTGTTGATAGTTTGCTTTGCAAAATCGTTGTAGATTTGCAGATGGTCATCTTGATAGGTGAGCGGATCTTTTTTCCTGCAGGCTGCCATAAGCTTCTCTTTGGTGGTGTAGTGGTGCAGCCGGACTATGGTGTCCCTGGTCTTATTTGGGTCGTCTGACCTTGGCCCGAGGGCGCGATGGGCCCTATCCATCTCAAAGTCCCTTTTGTCCAGGTCTGCCTGGATCGCCTCTGGAATTCCGCGGATCCGCAGGTTCTGTCGTCTCTCGCGGTTTTCCTGGTCCTCGAGGTTATCTTTCAGATATCTTATCTCCATTCCTAGCCGGAAGATTTCATTGTCTGCAGTTGTTTGTGTCTGTAGAGATTCCTCCATTTTAGTTTCAAGTGTTGTCGTCCGTTCCGCGAGGCCTGCTATTTCGTGCCTCAATTCTGTTACGGCTGCCTTCAGGTCTTGCTGTATTGAAGTGTGCAGTTTGTCTAACATGCCCTTCATCAAATCTTGCATGAATTCCCTTGTTGGGATAGTCTCTGGGCTTTGCGCTCGCTCCCTTTGTTCCTTGGCCGCGGCCTGCTGCTTAGGGCCTCGTGTATTTGTTGGCCCGGCGCCATCTTGGTTTCTCGGGGTGAGCTCCGAGCTCCGCTGAGATGGCGAAAAAAAGTTTATTGAGCCCTGGCCAGGAGGCGCTTTTTGCTTCGCAGCCATTGCAGGGTATTTATCCTGCTAGGGGTATGTTTTTTGGGGTTGGGGGTGGGGTGAAGGGCGCTTGTATATTAGTTTATGCGCGCAGGCCGGCGGAGCTCAGCTCTCACACGTCCATCTTCTCTGGCGTGCCGGACACACCCCCCAAGTTGAAGGCGTTTTAAGGAATGGTTCCTGTCCCCGCAGGCGAAGAAAGCATTGAGTCATGGAAGGAACACACCCTCAAGGTGATCGATGAATGGCCCTGCTCTGAAGCGGTAAGATGTCAGAGAATCCTGGAAAGCCTCCGACCCCGGCAGCCACCGTGGTCAGTGCACAGCGCGACCAAGACCCTGATCTCTCTGCTCATCAGATGGTAGATTTGTTAGTCCAGACATATGGCAAAGATGAAGAGGAGAGTGAGCTGTGGTTCAAATATTATGGTCTCAGACAGAAGGAGAAGGAAGACCTGTCAGACTTCCTTCAATAAATTCAGCTGGTCCTGTGGAAATTGCAAACTTGCGGCCTCATTCTAGCCTCAGAGATGGAAGAATATCGGTGCAACCAGTTCCTCCGAGGGGCCATTCCCACGCATCACATAGTGATCATGATCAGGTGCTCACTAATGGAGGGGCCTCCCCCTACCTTCATGGACATTTTGGGGATCATCAAAGGGCATGAAGCCTATACGAAGCTGCATACAGGCACCAAAGTCAAAGATCCCCCTGCGAGTGACTTCCCGGGAGCCTCCGCTCGCCGGATCAAGAAACCTGTCAAAGAGGAAGAGGAGTCACCCAAGTCGCCCTCAACGAAAGGCCGGACTTCGGGGAGATCCTCCCCCACTTATTCAAGATGACTGGATCCTAAAGATATCGTCTGCTATGGTTGTGGACAGAAAGGCCATTTCTCCAGAGAGTGCCCTGATGGAGTCACCCAAGAAAAGAAAACGCCCAGTAAAGGAAGCTCGGCTAGGTCCATGATCTGTCGGATACAGACCACTGAAGCCAAGACATCCGAGGCCCCCCCTGCGCCTCCCGAAGCTCCTACTGACCTAAGCCCAGACGATGGAATTCCGGCCGGGGATGGTTACTGTCAGGTAGGCCTCTCTACCATTGTGCGTGTGGTGGTAGAAGGAGTCTATGCCTCTGCTTTACTGGACACCAGGTCCCAAGTGACCATAGTATACCGACAATTCTACGACCAACACCTTAAGCACTGTCCCCTGCGGTCGGCAGAACATATGAAGGTGAGGGGGTTGAGCAATGAAGATTACCCCATCAATGGGATTGTGAGAGTTCAACTGGAGATACTTCAATTGAATACCGGCAAGAAACATCCCATGCATGTGGAGGCAATGGTATGCCTGAAGCCTCAAGGACAGTGTCAGTACCCGGTCATCTTGGGAACAAATATGGATATTGTGCAAGCCGTAATCAGAGCCTACCTGAAAGAGACCAATGAATTGCCAATTGCCAATCCACTCCTTGACCCTGTACTGATAGAAGAGTGCAACCGAGTATATGCCTTAGAGCGTCACGGGGAACACTACAATCGTCAATGCTGACTGACGACCATTTTACCAGGGGGAGTGCAACGCATGGCCGTCTGGTGCTGTTATCCCGATCGAGAGGAGACCGATCATCTGTTATCTCTGGAGAGTACCCCTGAGGAAGAGATTCAGAGAGGATATAGGGTAATACCCGAAGTGAGAGAGTGGACGTCCAAAATTCCTCTACGAACCTACGTCTATGTTCAAAATATCTCTCCATTCCAGATGGACATTGATGCAGGACAAAGTTTGGGCAGCATATATCCCATCAGCCCGGTAGAAACAGTGCCCCAGGTGAACACCGCTGCAGTGGGTGAGCAGTTAGTCGATCTGGATTTCAACTTTGGAGACTCGACGCTGCCAACTGAGTGGAAGGATCGACTGACGGCCAAGCTGAATGAAAGAAGGACGGTATTTTCCACAGCGAAATGGATGTGGGCCGCAGTCGCAGCGCCCAACACACCATTAGATTGAGTGACGCCACTCCGTTCCGTGAACGCTCTAGTCACAACGCCCCCAGGGATGTGGATGATGTAAGGAATGTCCTGAAGGAAATGGAGAACGCTGGGGTATTGACGGAGTCTCGGAGTCCTTATGCCTCACCCATAGTGGTGGTAAGGAAGAAGAATGGATCTGTAAGATTATGCGTTGATTATCGAACTCTGAATAATCATACGAGACCCGATCAATACAACCTTCCTCGCATTGAAGAGATCCTGAATGCTCTAACCGTGAGCCAATGGTTTAGTGTGCTCGACTTACAATCTGGGTACTACCAGGTACCTATGAGTGAAGGGGACCAGGAACAAACAGCCTTCGTCTTCCCCCCTTGGCTTCTACCAATTTAACGTGTATGCCCCAAGGTATATGTGGAGCTCCTGCTACCTTCCAGCAACTGATGGAGAAAACAATCGGGGACATGAACCCTCGGGAGTGTCTTGTCTACCTGGACGACATCATTGTCTTCTGAAAGACCCTGGAAGAGCACGAAGAGAGGCTGCTTAAGGTGATAGACTGTCTTGGAAAAGGAGGATTGAAGTTATCCCTCGACAAGTGTGGTTTATGCCACACCTCGGTGACCTACGTGGGGCACATCGTGTCTGCTCAAGGAATTGCTACCGATCCGGCCAAAGTAGAAGCGGTAGTGAACTGGCCGCGTCCCGAGAATGTCACGGAACTGCGATCATTCCTTTGTTTCTGTGGGTATTACCGTCGCTTCGTGGAAGGGTACTCTAGTCGAGCTAAACCCCTGAACAATCTTTTGAAGATATACCCGATGATACCGGAAGGAAGGCCACGTCGGCCCATCAACCGTTTGGCGATAAGTGGACGTCCAAGTGTGAACAGGCCTTCCTGAACTTGAAGAAAAGCCTGATGGAAGCACCAGTGCTTGTGTATGCTGATCTGGAACAACCTACAATCTGCATGTGGATGCCAGTCTCAATGGACTGGGCGCTGTCTTACATCAGAAGCACCCAGAGGGTCTTCGGCCTGTAGCATACATCAGCCGCAGTCTGACACCCAGTGAACAGAAGTGTCACGCCTGTATGCCCACAGACCTGGCAAGACCCCAGTACTGAGGTGGGAATGGTATTACACCACACACCCACAGGAGTGTGGTATAGCGTTGCTGGGCCTGTAGAGATAGAGTTGTTAGTTATTCTTGCAACGCTTGAAGGTGTCAGCATAAGAATAGTCGTGTCCGTGTGCCAATGTCCAGGGGTCCAGAAGGTAGAGCCATCAGAGTATAAGCCAGGTCCTAGAAAGCCAGAGGTAAGCGAGGAAAGGTTCGTAGCAAGGTTCAAAGGGTACCAGAGAGCAGAGTAGTCCAGGACAAGCAGGGGTCAAAAGCCAGGGAAATCCAAGATAAACACAGGAGCAGGATACAGCAGGGACACAAAGGGAGCACAGCATAGGTCAGCACACACAGGGAAACAGGAACTATGCAGAGCGAGGAAGAAGTGGACAGGCAGGGGTTTAAAGGTAGACACATCAATAGGAGAGAGGGGAGGAGCAGAGAGAGAAGTGGGAGACAGCAGAGATAGGTCAGGGAGAGAAGAGGAGGACACAGAAGGGGCAGTCAGGGGAATGGCTTGCAGGGTTTGGGAGGAGGAGCAAGGAGCATGACAGGCCAGATAAGAGGAGCGTGTGCGCGCACCCTCTGTAAGCTGGGGGTGCGCGCACACAGGCTCTGCCACAGAGATGGCCTGCAGGGATTGAGAGGAGGGAGCAGAAGGGTGAGAGATCCCAGAGGAGGAGCGTGTGCGCGTGCAATCCGTGAGCTGAGGGAGCGCGTGCACAGGCCGTGTCACCAGGCGTCGGAGCGCCCCACTGCGGGCACCCCGCTGGAGGAAGGCAAAAGAGTGGATGGCTCAGCCAGGACAGGTAACGTGGGTAACACGGGAGTCAGAGAACGGGGAGAGTCACTGCAGGGGCTCGGGGACTGCGCGGGCACGCGAGCCCTGCAGGGCATGCGGTGAGGCAGAGGGAGAGAGGCAGAAGGAACGGGACAGGAGTGGGAAAGGGCAGAGGGACCGATAGGAGGTGAGACAAAGGGACAAGGAGGGGAAGGAATCCCCTGAATCATCACAAGAAGTACCCTGTACACAAGCTAGAGTTCCTGGCTCTCAAATGGGCGATCACAGAGAAACTTCATGATTACCTCTATGGTGTTACGTTTGAGGTAAGGGCAGATAACAATCCCCTCACGTACATCAATACTTCAGCCAAGTTGAATGCAGCAGGGCACCGATGGCTGGCAACCCTATGTAACTACAGATTCTCTCTGAAGTACAAGCCGGGGCCTTTAAACATTGGAGCTGACGCTCTATCACGACGACCAGGACTAAGTGCTACTCCCGATGATGATGAATGAGAAGAGACCCCCGGGCCAGGGATGCGAGCAATGTGTAGCATAGCGGCCATCATCAATGATCAGGAGGCCTTCTCTGAACTCCAAGTTGCAGATTCATTAGGATGCCAGTCGCAGGCTATCCCAGCCGCCTACTGTGATCCCAAGGGAATGAACATAACCTATGACAAAGTCATAAGATGGAAAGACTTAGTGGACTATCAAATTAGAGATCCAGTATTCCTCATTCGGCAAGATGTTCAAAGAAAAAATCCAGCTCTACTGAAAAGTGCTCCCCGAGACCTGATCGCGTTGCTAATGCGTGAGGTGGACAAGTTCGAGATAGACAATTGCTTGCTCTATAGGATAGTCCAATATCACGTGACCTCTGGAGTGGGGTAGATGGTGTACACTGATGCTGCACATTGATTTTTTATGTGTCTATGCACATGGTGCTCATGTAAGTGTAATAACAATTGATTTCTGAATATACTGATAGTGAACATACAATGTTGCACTAGAGTTGTCTTTTTTTCCATTGAGGGTTTGTTCTGCTGACACCAAGGAGTGTATACCAAGCAAGACCCCCCTGCCAACTGCTGAGTCTACATATTGCATTTATTGCCATTCAATGCTGTATTTCAACTGGGAGAATGTGAGTTCCCAATCTTAATTCCTGCATAGTGTGACAGGGTCATTGACTCAGTATATGTTAGTAGGAGATGACAGTATGCATGCTTTCCAGTAAACGAGGGGTTAACCCAGCTTGTTAAGCAGTCCACAGGTGATTCAAATTAAGCTAGTTCACCTGCTTTAAAACAGGAAGAGGAAATGCCTCTGGAGCGACAGTCTCTCTCTCTGAGGTGCAGAGAGAAGACAGAGGAGTGTTGACAGACAGACAAGCTGCTCAGATTGATCCTGTCCCAAGGGGGAAGAATAAAGCTCCCAGGTAAGGAGCCAACTGCTATTGCTGAACCTTGTTGGGCTGGACTAGGTTAGCTAGCCAGCCAGGTAGTTAGCCTGTACTTTTGTTTAGTCAGTGCCCCGACCGGGGTTAGGCTTTTGTTTACGTTTCAATTTAAAGGGACAGTGTACCCATTGTTTTAGTTACCATTTTTGGACAAATAAATCCACCAGCACTATTTCACCAGAAAAGTCGTGTTGTCTCCTCACTTACCACGACCATCCTGCCACACGTGGTGTCAGAAGTGGGATGTCGAACACCCTCTAAAAGGGGCAGAGCTACCGATTGCGACTGGTGGGACCTGTCCACGCGGGAACTATCAGTATGGAGGACGTTGTAAAGGCCTTGGTGCACAGCACCGCTGTTCAGCAGGAAAGTACGGCTGCACAACGCGAGACGAACCGGATACTTGCAGCCCAGCTTGACATTATTGCAGACACACAGAAACAGCTGATTGAGCAGCTGACCCAGATTAAAATGGACTCGTCCAGTACGGCCCCGGCGTGGCCGGTCCAGGCGAATGTGTACCTGCAGAAAATGACGACGCACGATGACGTCGAGGGATACCTCATCTCCTTTGTGCGAATCGCTTCCCGGGAAAGTTGGGCCCGCTCCAAGTGGGCTGGGATTATTGCACTCTTCTTACTGGGGGAAGCCCAAAAAGCGTATTGTGACCTTGACGAAGAAGCCGCAGCAGACTATGACTGTCTGAAAAGCGAAATCCTTGCAAGGATTGGAGTGACTCCCGCAGTTTGTGCACAGAGGTTCCATACGTGGAGATACCAGGAACAGAAGCCACCCAGGTCCCAGTTATGGGATTTGATTCACATAGCGTCCAAGTGGCTGAAACCAGAGGAATATAGCCCTACACGGATCCTTGAGATGGTGGTGTTGGACCGCTTCATTCGAGCGTTACCCCAGGACATTCAATAGTGGGTGGGGCAGGGAGATCCCCTCTCTTGTGATGCCATGGTAGGCGCAGTGGAGCAGTTTCTGGCTACCCTTGAACTGTCACGCCCCACTTGCACAACCCACGTACCAACTCGAACAGTAGAGGCCAGCGCTGGCGCCAGGACCCATGACCGTTCGCACGATTGGAGCGGGTGGAAGAAAACCCGGATAGGGACAGAAGCTCTAAATCTCAGAAAGGGTTTCAAGAACAAACTGGGCCAATTGTTTGTTTTGAGTGTGGGGAGATGGGACATATTAAGGCTCACTGCCCACAGTTGTCTGAGCCAATGGAGTGTGCGTATGGCTCTGTGAAGTCTGAATTTTGTGGAGTGGTGGGTATGACCCGCGAGGGAAAACGTACCCACAACTTCCTCACCACGGTGATTTTAAATGGTAAACAACTCTCCGCCCTGGTGGACTCAGGGAGTAATATTAGCTTGGTATCAGGGAAGTTGGTTAAGCCTCTCCAGTTACTCTCAAGTCAAAAACATGACTGCCCCAAAACAACCTTGTTGCAGGTATTATGTGTGCATGGGTGTACGCGTCCGTACACCACTACTCTGATAAAAGTAAAAATCGAGGGGCAAGTCATCCAAACTACGGCAGCAATTGTACCAAAGTTACCCAATTCCCTAGTGTTAGGCTGTAATTTCCCGGGTTTTGACACCCTGATAAGAGGACAGCTCACCTTAAACAATCCTACTCCAGATGAGCTTTTTCCATTTACAGACCCCGAATTAGTCTCCGAGGTGTCTAAAACTCCTAAGTCAAAACGAGAACGTAGGAAGGAAAAAAAAAGAGGTACACCCCCACCCCAGTTAGCACTGGCCACTACTCCTGATGGAGTGGGGCCAGAGGGAGAAGAGTTGTCCGAGACAGGACCTATTGATGCTCAGGTGTTCGAGTCACCCATGGAGGTAACCGGCCAAACTCCAGATGAGGAAGGTTTTGAAAGTCTACAACTTTCCCTGACTAACTTTGGTAGGGAGCAGGCTAATGATCCCCAGTTGAAAAATGGGTATAGCCAGGCAGTAGAAGTTAATGGAGTCCCGGTAGAAGGGACAACCAAGGAATCCTATCCCTATTTTTGTATTAAAAATGACTTATTATACCACGTGAGCCAAGAGGAGGGCCAAGAGATAGCAAAATTGCTAGTACCCAGTTCATTAGTAAGGAAGGTCCTGGAGCTAGCACACTCTCACTTATTGGGGGGTGATCTGGGAGTAGAGAAGACACAGCAAAGAATCCTAAAAAGATTTTACTGGCCAGGGATATATAATGCAGTAAAGAGATTCTGTGCCTCTTGTCCAGAGTGTCAGTTGACAGCCCCCCGACCAAGTTTGAGGGCCCCATTTATCCCTATGCCTATTATTGAGATCCCATTTGAGAAGATCGCCATGGATATAGTGGATCCCTTGGAGAAATCTGCCAAGGGTCATCAATACATCCTAGTGATCCTAGACTATGCCACTCGCTATCAAGAGGTGTTGCCTTTACGTAATACTTCCTCCAAAGCTATAGCTAAGGAATTGTTACAGGTATTCTCCCGACTCGGGATACTGAAGGAAATTCTGACAGATCAGGGTACCCCGTTTACATCTAAGCTTATGCGAGACTTATGTGTGAGCTAAAAATACAGTCCCTAAGAACCTCTGTTTACCATCCGCAAACGAACGGACTGGTAGAACGATTTAATAAAACTCTGAAGATGATGTTGAGAAAGGTGGTTGCTAGTGATGGGAGAAACTGGGACACCTTGTTGCCTTATCTCTTGTTTGCTATCCGAGAGGTGCCACAGGCCTCTACAGGGTTTTCCCCATTTGAACTCCTGTATGGGAGACGCCCAAGAGGGATTCTGGATAGCCTCAAAGAAGAGTGGAAGCAACAAGCTGTTCCAGGGAAAAATGTCGTCCAATTTGTTTAAGATTTGAAAGAACGTATTGCGCATATTACCCCCATAGTCAGACAACATTTAGAAGAGGCACAGAGGGCCCAACAGAACCTTTACAACAGACAGGCTACGGTTCGCAACTTCCGACCAAGGGACCGAGTAATGGTGCTTGTTCCCACGGCCGAAAGCAAGCTGTTATCACATTGGCAGGGGCCATATGAGGTTCTAGAAAAGGTCGGCCCGGTGAATTATAATATTCGACAGCCAGATCGGAGGAAGGTAGAGCAAATCTATCACATAAATCTATTAAAATCCTGGAAGAATAGAGAGGTATGTCTGACGGTAGCAGCTAATAAATCCGGGAAAGGGGAGGAACCACTTGTTCGAATATCGGCAGAACTCACCCCTGAACAATACAGAGAAGCTGTGGACTTGGTAAAAAGGAACAGGGATGTATTTTCCAGCGTACCAGGGAAAACTAGGGTGATTTCCCATGATATCTTCACCAAGCCAGGCGTAGCCATTAAGATAAGACCCTATAGAATCCCAGAAGCCAGAAGAGGGGCTATTCAGTCAGAGGTAAAGAAGATGCTAGATTTAGGCGTAATTGAGGAGTCCTATAGTCAATGATCCAGCCCTATTGTCTTGGTACCTAAGCCAGATGGGTCAATACGGTTCTGTAATGACTTTAGAAAAGTAAATGAAGTCTCGAAGTTTGATGCCTATCCTATGCCACGGGTAGACGAGTTAATTGAGAGGTTGCAAGGGCTCGTTTTCTAACCACTTTAGATCTTACAAAGGGTTATTGGCAAATCCCCTTAACAAGTTCAGCAAAAGAGTAAACGGCCTTCTCCACACCTGATGGTCTTTTTCAGTATACTGTCTTACCCTTTGGTCTTCATGCGGCGCCTGCAACCTTCCAAAGGTTGATGAATACATTGTTTCACCCACACTCGAACTACGCCTCAGCGTACTTAGATGATGTGGTAATTCATAGTCCAGATTGGGACTCACATCTACAAAAGGTTGAGTCAGTGTTGAGAACCTTTCGGGAGGCGGGTCTTACAGCCAACCCAGCTAAATGTTCAGTCGGCCTAGCAGAAGCAAAATATCTTGGCTATGTTGTGGGAAGGGGGACAGTAAAACCCCAGCTCAATAAAGTTGAAGCCATTGAGAGTTGGCCCCGTCCCCTTAAAAAAAACAGGTTAGGACATTTCTAGGCATTGTAGGTTACTACAGGCGATTTATACCCCTTTTTGCAACCCGGGCAGCACAGCTTTCAGATCTAGTAAAGGCAAAGGCACCTGATGTTGTAAAATGGAACAGTAATGCGGAGACCGCATTTTTAGACCTCCGTACAGCGCTCTGGATTTTACTAAGGAGTTTTTTGTGCAAACGGACGCCTCCGAAGTAGGTCTCGGAGCAGTACTATCCCAGTTTGTAGGAGAAGAGGAACACCCGGTCCTCTATTTAAGTCGCAAATTGTGTCCCCGCGAACAAAGATATGCCACAGTAGAAAAAGAGTGTTTGGCCGTAAAGTGGGCAACAGACACATTGAAGTATTACCTGTTAGGCAGGTCTTTTACGCTCATTACAGATCACGCACCCCTACAGTGGATGCATAGAAATAAAGAAAAGAACTCGAGAGTCACCCGTTGGTTTTTGTTGTTGCAAGCTTTCAACTTCACGGTCCAACATCGGCCAGGCATACTGCACGGTAATGCTAATGCACTCTCTAGGGTGCACATGCTCTGTGCACGGGCCGCTCCACTCAGTAACATTACGCTGGCAAGGGGGATATGTGACAGGGTCATTGACTCAGTATATGTTAGTAGGAGATTGCCGTATGCATGCTTTCCAGTAGACGAGGTGTTAACCCAGCTTGTTAAGCAGTCCACAGGTGATTCAAATTAAGCTAGTTCACCTGCTTTAAAACAGGAAGAGGAAATGCCTCTGGGGCGGCAGTCTCTCTCTCTGAGGTGCAGAGAGAAGACAGAGGAGTGTTGACAGACAGACAAGCTGCTCAGATTGATCCTGTCCCAAGGGGAAAGAATAAAGCTCCCAGGTAAGGAGCCAACTGCTATTGCTGAACCTTGTTGGGCTGGACTAGGTTAGCTAGCCAGCCAGGTAGTTAGCCTGTACTTTTGTTTAGTCAGTGCCCCGACCGGGGTTAGGCTTTTGTTTACGTTTCAATTTAAATGGACAGTGTACCCATTGTTTTAGTTACCTTTTTGGACAAATAAATCCACCAGCACTATTTCACAAGAAAAGTCGTGTTGTCTCCTCACTTACCACGACCATCCTGCCACAATAGATTGCTATATTTTTTAGATATACTACACCATTTCATATTTTCTTCCCTATATGTGGTGAAACCTGCGCTCCCCACAAAGCTTCTCCCCAATATCACATCCACCCTGATAGGCGACAACTGGTTCTACCCCAAAACGTGAAATATATGGTTTTGAAGTCTCTACATGATGAGCATGGGCACCTCAGTGTAGAGAAGACTTTTGGATTAGTCCGAGACCGTTTCTTCTGGCCCAAGATGCGGGAAGCGGTGGAACAACACTGCCGCCGTTGTTCCTTGTGTATCCAACGCAAGACTTTGTCTACCAGAGCAGCACCCATGGCCCATCTCAAGAGTTCTGGTCCAATAGACCTGGTGTGTATGGGCTTTTTGTGTATTGAACCCGATACCCGAGGAATCTGTAAAGTGCTGGTCATAATGGACAATTACACCCTTTATGCTCAGGCCTTCTCCACGAAAGACCAGTAGGCCATCAATGTCGCAAAAATACTGTGGGAGAAGTACTTAGTTCACTACGGTCTTCCAAACCGACTTCACTCAGACCAAGGGCGAGATTTTGAGAGCACTCTGATCTGAGAATTACTCAAAATGCTGAACATTGCCAAATCCCAGACGACTCCGTACCACCCCGAAGGAGACGCTTTGCCAGAACGATTCAACAGGACCTTGTTGGACATGCTCGGAGCCCTGAAGGGTGCGCAGAAAACGGAATGGAGTCGACACGTAGAGGCTTTGGTACACTTGTACAATTGAGTCCACTGGATTCTCCCCATACTTCCTCATGTTTGGGCGGGAGGCAAGATTCCCAGTAGATGTGCGTCTTCGAGTATCAACCGATGGGATACACAATGCAACCCATTTCAAGTATGTGCAAAGACTAAAGGACAGTTTGCAGGAAGCTTACCAACAGGTTGAGAAGTCTACAGATTAACTGAATGCTGGCAATAAGAGACGATATGACAATAAAGTCATGTATCGGGAGCTACGTCCTGGGGACGCTGTATTGCTTCATAATCTGGGAATCCCCGGAAAACATAAACGGGTGGACCGATGTAGAGACAGCGTATATGAGGTAAAGTCACAGATGCCCAGCCTCCCGGTCTATCGCATCAAAGACACTGACGGCCGGGTAAAGGTTTAGCATTGTAATCACCTTCTCCCCATCGCCCAAGTGGGAGACAAAGAAGCAGAAATACTGGCCACACCGCTCAACGGTGAGTCCGACTAATGGGTCAAGAGACAGTAAATATCGAAACCCACTCTGAAACTCCTGAAGACCCAATGGAAGGACCCTCTCAAAGGGACTATTCCACAGAAGGGGCATCTCCCGGAGGAGCTACGGGTAAAGGGCCCCGAAGGCCAACGCCTACTAAGGTGGCACCAACAGGCCAGCCTTTGGATCCACAGAGCCCGTGCTTTGTGCCAAACAGAGACTGTTCTGAGACAATTCTCCCCTCAAGTAAAGAGGCTGAGCCTCAGGACTGTACCTATTACTCCCCAGAGGGAGTTGCTAAAGAACAGCTCTGTAGGAGCCAAAGACTTAGGTGCCCTCCAAACCGGGTAACCTATGATCAAATTGGGGCACCCCATTATGAGGCTCAGCAGTGGGCTCGCAGCAGAGTGCAGTCCGTCATTGTGATGTTCAATGAAATGTACAAACTGATATAGAGCTGATACTGTAAGATCGCATTTGATTGTTGCATTTTTATTATATAATGATGTTGTGCCATTTTTATTATATAAATGCTGTATATAGTTATCAAGTTATGTGTCCCAAGCGCGGTCGTTTGGAATTTTACCAGGGGGAGGATTTAGCCAGGTTCTCCCATTTGCTCCGTGACCCCCATTACCTCCACTGATGGTGGGGCTGCCGGAGCCAAGCAGCAGCTCCACCGGTATTCCTGGAGGATGGGGGCCGAGCAGGATCACCCCAGTCGATGTCAGGAGCAGCTAGGGGAAAGAGGTAGGGTGCAGGAGTCAGTAACTCCCTGCACTAGGCCAGCAGCCCCCTAGGCCCCAGATAGCCCTGAGCCACCAGTAGCTTTGAGTGTTTCAGGGACAGGCCCCAGAATAGGGACCCTGCCCCTTACTATCCAGAGCCAGTTAGGGACACAGCGGATGCTGCGCTTCCATCCAGAGGCTTGGGATCAAGACTGCTCAGCAGAGAGAGCGTAACAGTACCAAGGGTGGACCGCCCTTGCATATCTTCTCACCGGAGGAACCGGACGTCATCCTAAAGTCGTCTGATCCTTTGTGAAGAGTTTTTAACGCCCAGGTGCCGTCGCACTGGGCAGGTAACATTACGCACGTGCACACACGAGAGTACTCTCACATAGTGGCAGCGCTGACCACGGGACAAGGGGGGTTATTCTATGGACACAGTGTGGGGGTACACGGTGGTGAGTGTGGGGATTATGCAATATCATTATGCAGTGCTAAACTTTAATGTGTTTAGTGAATGTTATGCTCATATATTCAGTAAAGCCTGTTCTGTTTTACAAATGTTTGCTTAACGTGATTGTTTCCTGTGAGGGCCTCCTCCCACTCCGTTGGGATCCCTCCCAGGTGGAGGCGTTGCACCACGAGATCGCATTATATGTATGTACCCCAGGCTCCCCAAGCGGAGGCTTAGGCTCCTGAGAGCCACACAGGAATACACAGCAGGTAGTAGCGTCTGTATTCACAGGGAATACCCGTTACACATGGTTATAACAGGACGTGCAGAACAGTCAGTGAGGAGTATGTTTGTTCCAGAAATGAATGGATGAGATACGGGGCGGTTACCCTAGGCAGGGCACAGGGCACGAAAAAGGTACACCGGTCACTGAAGTGAGTATTTGAGGAGTAGTAGGAACTGGAGTATGTTCTTCGATTGACTCAGAGGACGTTGTGCTTGTCTCTGAAGTAAGTATCAGAGAAAAAGCAAGAGCCAAACTAGGTATTTTGATTGAGTCAGAAGGCTTTGCGCTAGCCTCTGAAGTGGGTATCTGAGAAACAGCAAGGGCCAGACTAGATGTGTCAGTTGAATCATAGGGCATTGTGGTTGTCTCTGAAGTGGGGATTGAGAAACAGCAGGAACTGAACAAGGTACTTCTATGGAATCAGGAGAGATAGCGCTTGTTACAGACGTGGGTCTTTGAGAATCCATAGTGGGTGCAACAGGCTCTATGGGAGACTCTGTGGCAAGGATCTTGGAATCAATTAACGAAATTGCAGGTATTACAGGCATGGCAGGGTAGACAGCATGTAAAACAGGAGCTTTAGCAAAGGTGATTGGCGCCTCACAGACTACAGGGGAGTCGGGGGACAGGAAGCCTGGCTTTAAATCAGCAGTGAGATTAGTGGTGCAGGATAACACAGGAAGTGCTGGATAATCCTTGGAAGCAATAAGGGAAGAGTCAGAGTGTACTAAGGAATCAGAAGCAGGTAAGCTAATTTCTGAAGTGATAGCCTGAGGGGCAGTAAAGGGGAAGCTAATCGCTGTAAAGGGTTCTAAGGAAACTGACTCAGAGTCCAGGACAGGAATAGCAACAGTTTGAGACACAGGAGGAAAATCATTGGTGGTAGGCGTATCACATAAAACTGGGAGGACAAAGACAGGGTGACCAGTTTTTACTTCAGGAATTTGAGCAGTAGCAAAGGTTAACACCGGGTGTGCTGGAAAATTCTTAAATACAGTGAGAGATACTTGAGGGTTTAAAGGAGTATAAGGGTACTTTGAAATAGAAACCTGATCCTCCACTGCAGGCAGGGAAGACTCCGAATTCATTAAGGGAACAGAGGCAGGTACGCTGACCTTTGAAGTGATAGCTAGAGAAATAGCAACTAGAACCTCAGAGGACGCAAGATGTGCAATGTCTGCTTTTAACCCCAAGGGTAGAGAACTAACAGGGGTTAACACAGGCAATGTCAGAGAGTCATAGAAAAGGGGATCTGACTTTGGAACTGGGCGCATAGAAGGTTCATCTTCTGATACTGGAAACCTAACATTGGCATGGGAATTACAAGAATACACAGAGGAAGGCTCAAAGGTTTCATTAACAGGGGTTAAAGCAGGCAGTGCAGGATAGTCTGAGTGCATGAATTCTGATTTAGAAAGTGAAGGCAAAAAGGGTCCATACTCTGATACTAAAAGAGTAACATCAGCTTGTGCAATACAGGAATATACAATGGAAGCCTCGCAGAGCTGACTAGCAGGGGTTAAAGAAGGTACAGTATAACCTCGGGGTCTAAACACAGGGAGGTTGAATCAGGGCTAGGAGCCGTGAGCTTCTTCCTTAGGAGGCAGTGACAGAGGGTCAGAGGAAAGGGAGGTGGAGTAAGTAGCAGGAACCGTGGCAAATTCTCCTTTTGGCTTAAGAGGAACAAAATCAGTTTTGTAATATCCAGGAGAACGGGGTACCCCCAAGGGTTTTGTAACAGGACTAGCAGCACAGGGGAACAGTCCAGTTACAGCGTAGTTGGCAAGGAGAGGGTCATGTTCTTTTATGTACTCATCAAACGCTAGGGAAAGTTTATGGAGCGAATCTTGAGCCCGCGCCAGTTGCACTGGATTCACATTGTCCCAGGTAACAGGGGAACCAGGAGAAGGGACGCATGAGAGCAGGGCCTGTTTTGTTTCCCTGAGGTGCTGGGCCCTAATAAGTAGTTCTTTATAGAGCAGTCTTTCAGACAAAGTTAGACCTTCAAACAGGGACAGGATTTCAGGCGGGGGCATCATTTCAAACAGGAACCGGTCTGCAGATAGTATTTCCGACAGAAACATTCCCACCTTAACGGTCATGCTCGCCACAAACCGGGACCGGACAGTGGGGCTGAGGTGGGGATGTGAACACACCGACCTTAGGCCACGCAGCCGGTTCAGGATTGCACAGTTCGTAGTCATTCATAGCAGGTTCAGGATTGGAGACAGTAACAGCATCGATATCCAAGCAGGGGTTCGGCAACGGGAAGTCAGGTGTGCTCTGCTTCAGTGAAGGAGTAGCAGAAGCGCAGGAGTGGCCACTGCATGAGGCGTGGGAACGGCCCATGGTACCGGTAACTGCAAAGAGAGAGGGCAGACCGGGCTCGGCACACCGCAGGGCAGCACTGGCAGAACAATGCTTCAGCGCAGGAGTCCAGAATGGGCCTCTTCGAGGGGAGAGCAGCAAGCTTCAGGACTCAAAAGGCAGGCCTCTGCTATGGGAAAGGCAGCTGGCCTCAAGGACAGGAAGCTGAACGATACACTGGGAATCCACCGCTTCAGCACTGGAACCAGGACACGGCATCTGCAATAGAGATACACAGCAGGCCCCAGGAACCAGGAAACAGGAATTAGGAACATGAAAACATGGAAACATGGACAGGACGGTCAAATAGGTGCTTGTGGCAAACAAAGTTACATCCTATGACTAAGGTTTTTGCTTGGCACTGAGGCAATGTAAGAGAGCAGTATAAGAAGGCCAGCGGGCCAATCCCAGGAGAGAAATGTGAGGGCTTTCCTCCAATGAGAGAGCACCAAGGAAGGACTGCAGTAATTGCCAGCATAGGTGGATGTGAGGGGAGGTTGTCTGGAAGCAGCACAGTTCTGTAAGGAAAGTGTTTTCACCAATCCCAGGAACGGATTCCTTACAATGCACTTAACTGCACTATTTTTTTCATTTCAGAGAGAGCTGCACTACCAATCCTGTTACAAAGTATTTTGCAGTAGTTTTACAGTAGTTCCAGTATAGAGTAGTTTGACAGTAGTAAATGCATAGTCCAATATGGAGTAGATATACTGTACACAATGCCATTATACAGTATGCACTTAACTGCAATCATTTTTTCTTTCCTTTTCAGAGAGAGCTGAACTAAAAAAGGACAGGTGGGGGGAGGGGGGTATTCTGTGTAAATTGTGTGAACTGTGTGTATAGTGTATCTAAAGTACAGTCATGATTTACACAATCCACCCCCCTCTCTCAATGAACTACAGAATGCAATGTGGCCATGACGAATAAGAGAAAGACTAAAAATTTGTATTTCTGTTTTATTATTATAAATGTGCATTATTCATGATTATTTGTATTTTTCATTCTTCCATGATTATCCACCGGCCCTCAATTTTCAACTGACAGAAGAACTACAGTACGTGTACAAAAAAGATAAAGACTGAATTTTGTATTATTCACGATTATTTGTATTTTTTATTCCTGATAAAATAAATATTTCATTACATTCACGATAATCATAATCATTGAAACCACAACCTCTCCCCTCCCCCTCAAAGAAAAAGAAAGAATTACAAAAATTGATAATTTATCAAAAACATGATTCAGATTATGGTTTTTATAAATCTCTTTTTATTCGCTTTGAACTTTAAATTAATTTTGAATGTGTGTGTGTGTGGGGGGGGTGAGATTCTTAAAGAAGGCTTTGTGTTTGTGTGTGAAGTGCTTAGTACGTTGTAAACCTCACAAGTTTACACAAGTTTCTGTAGTTGCCAAGAAGGGCTAATCAGATAAACATATTAAATTCGAGAAGGGATTATCACAAGTGCGCATGCGTTACCGTAAACAAAGCCTCAAAGGGTTGGGGGGGGTGGATGGATGAGTCATACTGTATGAATGGTTTGTGAGAGGTCCCAAAGAGGCTTACACGCAGGCGCAGAGATATGACAGATTTTTCCAGACTTAATTTACAAATGAAAGTGAAGTTATACACGCATGCGCATTAATAATTAACTAGGTCCCTTCCCAAAGAGGATTACACACAGGTGCAGAGATGTGACACCAGGCTAGGGATGATTAAAACCACAAAGCCAACCATTTGAAAATGAATGGTCTGTGAGAGGTGTCGATAAGAATAGTATACAAACGGGTAAATCAACTGACTAACCCTCCAGGCGCTCAGAATAAAGCATAGTCCTGCTGGTAGGAGATGATATGATGAATCTTTGAGACCCAGGCTATAAACAACCGTAATATGGTATGGTATGATATATAATCTTTTCCCCCAACCGGCTCACCATGAGCACTATAGGGTTGGGACACGAGAAACTCACGTGTTAGTCCTTGGGGTTGTTTACACCAAGCCTGTCTGGTCTTTCAGCGTAGTATGTACTCCTGCTTCTCCTGGATGAAGCTGGGATGCCTCCGTCTCATGATCTTTCCTCTTCACCGCCAACCCGATACCCGCAAGAGCGGAGGGTGGTCACCTGACCGGCGGCATGAACGGTACTTCCGGATGACGTCATGGGAGACCCGGTGAACCAGCAATAAACCAGCAGTGACTCGGCGTGCAGACGCGTAGTGCAGCAATGTAGAAAACCTCTCAGGAAGAGAAAAAACGCCGCACAGCACGAAAAAGAATAAGTGAAGGCTGATGTAGGGGAATAAAAAAGCTTTATTTGCACAGGGTGCAAGCGAGTCCTCTTGACGCGTTTCGGCCTGGCAGGCCTTTGTCAAAAGAGTGATTCGCTTGCATCACAAGACATCTAGTTATACACCAGCAAACCTATGACAGCTGTTCATGTCACTCAATGCAATGAGTTTCAGGTTTCCAGCATTACAATCATAAGCAACCTCAGTGTCAAACATAATGCTCGCATAACCAACATAGACGTCAGATGAAAATGTTTAAAACACAAAAATACAAATAAAATGACCAATCATTATGACCAATGGCATAAACATATACCCTAAATCTAGGTGTTTCAGATCGGTGTATTAATGATAGGTCAATAAAACATGAAGTCTTTACTCCTTGAGCTTGGATAAAGCAAAAAATCATTAATATAAATTTATTCACAGACCCAGATACGTGGGTTCCTGACGAAGCTTACTGCGAAACGCGTAGTTCCCTGCCGGAGCTCATTGAAAGAGGGACCCAGACAACCGCCGGACATCCGGTTTAGATCCCCTCTCCCGGTCCCACTGTCGGATGCGTCAGCGGGAGCGCAAGCGGAAGAAGAGGTCTTTCCGGATAGCCTCGCGGCTGATGCTGGGCAGTGTTATTTGTGTGAGTGTGTTCACTGTTTTTTTATACCTTTTTATACTGTTACAAATAAAACTTTATCAGCGACTAATTCAGACTTTGCCCATCCTTTGTTTTATGGGCGTCAGGGAGAGGAGCCACTCATACACCATACCCATTGGGACTGAACACTAAGACGCATCTACACCATCTGAGTGTGCTGACAACACCCACTGAGGGAACAAACTCACATATGCCCGTGTGAGTTTTTTCTATTATTTCTCCGCTTTAGGAGTTTTTATTTACCCACCACATCCATCGCTGAGGGTGAAGTCTCACACAAGCCCGTGTGAGTCGTTGAAACTTACATTTTATGTTTCATTTACTGTATATCTAGTGTCATTCACCACTATCCCTCCCTCTCCCTCCCCTGCCCCCCCCTTTCCCCCTTATCTACACTGATTTATGCATTAATACTGCGATTTGTCTTATTTTCCACCATTATCTTGAGTTCCACGAGTTTGCGCTGACCACCATCATACTCCAATAATATAAAAACAGTATGAAAAGAAATAAAAGTATTGATTACAAAATAATACAGTACATATAGAAATGTGATAATTTTATATTCGAAGAAGATGCAACGTTATATTTTTGTAATACTGTATACTGTAAATCTTCCATTTTACAATTACTGCGTGCTCACACACAGACTTGCAGAAAATGTACAGCTGTACTGTAGGTTGAATTGCTATTAGACTTTTAAGACAACATCTCGCGAATGCCCACCTGGAAGCATCGTTGAGAGCTTTGTTGGTCAGAACTTGGGTTTTCAATTTGATTCGAGAGGATAGGGAAAGCCAGTGAAGGGAATTGCATAGTGGTGTGGTAGAAGTGGAACAAACATGATTTGCTACTTAATTTTCCCCTTTCTTAATAAGCTATTGACTACTAAAAGGGCTATCCTTCCACAGAAAAGATAAGACTGAAAACTGTTTCTATGAGAACTTTGAGCCCCATCCTAAACAGTTAAGTGACTGTATTGTTACAAATCTGTACTAGATTATTTTTAAATCTTCCAGCCTTGATAACCTGTCTGTGATAATTTATCCTCAGCAGACCCAGCAAAATGCCTCACATCACCAAGTGGTTTGCGCTCCAAAAAATACAGATACGTCCAATCATCATTATTACAAAAGTAAGTTTTATCTCCATGTAATTATCAACAACATCTAAGGACTATTCTCAGGGCTCCGGCCAGGTAAACAAGTAGAAACATCAGGAACCATAGCAATGAGGCTTCTATAAAGAGAGTCTGCTGAGATCAACATTTAGACGGTCAGTGACAATGTCGGGAGTCTCCAGATACTGTACGTGCATCAGAAGGAAACTACAAACAGGTAAGAGAAGCTCACTGCTAAATACACAGCACATCATAATATTAATGGGATGATCTCTGGTTATCCTGGGACTAAAGCAGAATGTGTAGTATAGGAGAATATAATAAAATGATGTGCCACTGAAAGTAATGCAAAAAAGCCAGAACAGATGATTTGATGATAATAACTGTAACCACAGAAGGACACAAATAGCAACAAAACAAATGTAATTCTATTCTTACTCTGTGCTTCTCAGACTGCTGCTCCTGACCGTTGTAACGTTCTTCTTCTGATATTAATACATGGCAGTTGCATAGTAACATAGAGCTGTGATTGCGGTGATTCAATGCAATCAAACTTAGTGAATACATCTAATAATTGATTAGGGTAGGTGAATTAGACATTTGTTGTGCACACCATAGGCTATCAATATTTAACTTTTAATTAATCACTAAAATAAATCCCAAAACATAAAAATAAATGAATATATGAGTAACAATGTGAAGACATACATATTTAATATTTTTCAAACATAGAAGAGTGTCACTGGGAAGTGTAATGTTTGTTGAGAGAAACAATAATAGGTTCCATTTGTCATTGGGTTTGTACTCCAACTATGGTAGTGGTGGTATATATATATATATATATATATATATATATATATATATATATATATATATTGATGTGTTAATGGTTGGAAACCACATCAACAGTGACACCCATTTAGACACTACACAAATCAGTGATAAATAGTAACAAAAGTATTCTGTAAACAAACATCTGGATCTAGCTATAGTATAATGCAATAGGCAGCTGAGGTTGGAAAGGCAAATAGATGTGCATTTCGGCATTTATGCTGGCTCCTACAGTAGGTCAAGGAAGAACCCCTACTTCTGTGCAGGTTAGATAATAATGTACCCTAATGTAGCGGTGAGAGAGCAGTATATTTCAAATGCCTGATGGATTGTGTTATGAATAAGCCCTCACAAACCTCACTAAAGAACAATGACATTTATATTCCGTATATTAAGTTTCAATATTACTCTTGATGTTTGATTGTATTATTTTAACTTGCAGCATACATGTCTTTTTCTGCCTAGAGATGGGCAAACTGGTCTCAATCTGCTCTGTGGATTTCCCCTAGTTTTTTAGACTAAATCCAATCCACACACCAAAATCCGTCTGTGGAGTGGGTACTAAAATATCAGAGTATTAAGTCTGATACTACTTAAGTTTTTAATTGCGTTGCTCACAAGGACTATTTGTAATTGTCACCTTTTCTGAATAGAATGTGAATACAATAAATCAGGCTATATTCAGCCTAAAGTATTTACCCTATCAGGCTGCACCAAGTATATTTGGCTGGAATACCATTCTTGTACTGTATTAGAACATAACTACCACCTATCAGTGGGGTGCTTCTTGAAACCGCACCCTTCACTGTTTTCTTTTGCACCCTACTTCCAACATTTTTCTGAGTGACAATCTAATCAGGAGTGGTTTGGATGGTGTTAGGCTGTTACTTTAATACACATACACACCATACTTTCCGGACCTATATATATTCACCACCCTGAGGCATCTTTTACATTAGGATTAGAATTTATTTAAGTCTCTATGTATACCACCCCAACCACTGTGTTTTGATCTGGAGGTGCGTTGTTTAATACTTGTTTTAACTATTCATGTTGTTAGCTGTCCTAAGTGTTGTGTGTCTGTGTTTTGGTGTTCATTCTAACTTAATATATTATTTCATAAACCAATAAAGGTTACATTTTATTCCGTACATTTACATAATTATCCAATGAGTGCTAGTTATATAGGGGCCTTTTTCACCTGTCTAGGCAAGTGTAGTTTTGTTCATTATCTCTTTACCCCTGGCACCATCTTATAGACTGTAGCAAGAGCGAACTTTCTTCCCTCTCTCCCCATCTTCTCCACTCTCTCCCAATATTCATTATAATTTTAACTTCCAACTTACATGTCTTTTTCTGCCTAGAGATGGGCAAACTGGTCTCAATCCGGTCCATGGATTCCCCTAGTTTTTTAGACTAAATCCAATCCACATACCAAAATCCGTCTGTGTATTGGGTACTAAAATATCCGAGCCGATACCTTTCAAATGTACAACTCACTGGTATATGTTATTTTTTATACTAATAAGGGATAATCATGGCACTCCCGTTCTCACAAGTCCATAGAAGAGTAAGAAGTACTTGAAGATCCTTTCACCCCAAGGCTGTATATCCTGTCTAGGATGTATCTCATACATTGCACATACAGTATAGTGTAGCACATGCTGTTGGCTGCAGTATTTTGTGTCCTCCTCCCTCTATGAAGTGGAAGAAATACATATCACAGTATAATATTGGTATTGTAGGACCTACTGAAATGGGGTTACTGTGACGTGGTTGCAGCTTAAAATATTTTGGCCAAAGTATTGAACTAAATTTCTCATATTTATGAAGAAAGCATATAGATAAAATACAATTTAATTCTAAGGATATGGAACATCTAAGGTATTGGGGAGACTTATTATATGTATTTAGTGGAATAGGCAAAGTGAACAGTGCCAATTAATAAGATACTGTACCAACAACTTTATATCCTGTTAGCTCGAAAGTAGTTCAAGTGGACATTGTTTACCACCTGCTATCGTTTTACATTTAAATATATATATATAAAAATACATAAAAATTATCTTCTGCCATTTGCCTACATTGCATAAGGATTTGTTGAGACTATGAGACCTTTAATCTCTGGAATTAGGTCCAAAACAACAAATTTGACTGAGTACTGTAGGTCAATTACATTCTGTAGCCATTGGTTCCCTCCTCAGAGTCCCCTGTCACCCATATAAAGGACTCTAGTGAGGTCATTCAGATTATTCAGTGACTTAGATGGGATTCACAAAGTTTACAGGTGACATGTGTCTTTGAGGCGTTCAACAGATGTGTCCAGACTTTCTGTTTTCGGTGCCACAGACCGACGTGAAAATTCTCGACCCGTTCGTGACACAAAAAAACGCATGGTTTGGGGCCCGGGAGGATAAAACACAGCATTAATGTCCCTGGCCATTCAGTCTGGAGGAGCTGCAAGTCTCCACAGAACAGCTGAAGAAGGTGAAGTTAAGAGGTGGTGAGAAGCAATCTCCATATATTTCCTTCCCCTTGGTGATGATGATGTAGATTAGTGTATATGGTCCTATAGTATTCCCTTCTTTCCCCCTCCTATATGGTCATTTAAATCACCGAAGGGAAGAACATATATGGTGACTGTTTCTCACCACCTCTTAACTTCCTCAGCTGTTCTGGGAAGACACCAAACTGGATTAGTTACATTAGCCGGTAGTAAATAATTGTCATGCAATGCCTTAAAAAACGCTAATGTAATTAAGGGGTTAAATCCTCCCGTTACCCCTCCTCCCCCCCAGGATAACTAACAGCCTACCCAAGTGAAGGTACCCTTTACCCGCCACCTCTACCCCAACAAAATACACCCCCTCCTATTTAGGGGGTGCCGAAGCAACAACTAATACCACCTACGGAGAAGTTCATAGGATGTTTGAAAAAATTAAAGTAAATAAGGCACCTGACCCCGATGGCATACTGATGCAGCGGCCGTTATTCGAACACTTCACGCGTCATGTACATCGGAATCCCGATTTGAAACCGCGGGATGAATTCCAGCCTTCCTGCACTAAGATGTGAGCGTGGCGAGTTCAGAAAAACTAATTTTAGTGTTTTGGCTTTTAAATACATGAAATTGACACAGTAGCACAGTAGCACAATACTGTACACATTACAATTCATCCATTTGATTGCAAACAAAGAAACAGAATCCATGGAATTCAAACAAAACAACTGCGATAAGCGCGGGTGCCTGGGGCGCTTGGCCGCATTCGTGCTGCGTGGGGAACAGCAGAGAACTCAAAATCGGCGCTGTTATTTGTTCGAATAATGGCCGCTGCATCAGTACATCCAATAGTTCTTATGGAGTTAAGTTCAGTAATAGCCAAACCATTATATTTAATATTCAAGGACTCTATTTCCAAAGGCTCAGTACAACAAGATTGGTGTAAAGCAGATGTGGTGTGGTGCCTATATTTAAAATGGGAGCCAGTTCACAACTGGGGAATTACAAACCTGTAAGTCTGACTTCAATAGCGGAGAAACTACTTGAAGGTTTAATGCAGGATAATATTCAGAATACATCATTGAAAACAAAATTATTAGAAATAGTCAACATGGATTTATGAAGTATAGATCATACCAAACCAACCTTATTTGTTTCTTTGAGGAGATAAGCAGGAATTTAGACCAGGGTAATGCAGTTGATGTGGTCTACTTAGATTTTGCAAAGGCTTTTGATACGGTGCCACACAAGATGTTGGCGTTCAAAATAAAGCAAATTGGACTCAGTAAAAATATATGCACCTAATTGAAAACTGGTTGAAGGATAGACAACCGAGAGTTGACAAAAATTGAACTTTTCAGGTTGGGCTAAAGTTGTGAGTGGAGTACCTCAGGGATCGATACTGGGACCCCTGCTTTTTAACTTATTTATTAATGACCTAGAGGTTGGCATCGAAAGCAAAGTCTCCATCTTTACTGATGATACTAAATCGTGTAAGGTGGTAGAATCAGAGCAGGATGCAATTTCTCTCCAGAAGAACTTGGGAGACTGGAAACATTGGCAGGTAAATTCCCCTTATGATATATCATTGGATGATATGACACTATGGTTTTTTGTTTGCCATTCTCTGGATCAATAAGTAAGTATAGATCTGGGATAAAGTATCTGTTGTCTAAATTTAGCATAGGTTGAACTTGATGGACGTATGTCTTTTTTCCACCTCATCTACTATGAAACTATGTAACTATGTAACTATATCTCCAGAAGTTTGAATTGCCCATTAATGTGTGGGGTGGTGGGGGTGGTGGTGGTGGTGGTGTGGGGGGGGGGGGTGTTAAGGCTAAAAATTGAAGGGGATACTTGCCCTGGGGTGAAGGGTTAGGTCTCCCAGGGATGGGGAATAGGAGGGGTAAACCCTTTAATTAATTTAGCGGTTACTACTTGATAAGGTAATTAAGGGGTTACTGTATGGTGGTGTTTAATGGTTGGGCATTGACTCTTTATAGGATGTTGGTACTGCTGAGCATGAGGAGGATGGCCTTCACTTCTTTTATATACTATAGGGTGTCCATTAATTGCCAATGCGGCTATTTATGCCCCCGTTAAATGACTAGTGTTTATTTACTGTACAGAATGTTCTTATTTTATTGAAATGTTTATTTTTTTAATTTATATTTTTTATACTTTAAAATGGGAAAAAGCACTATTAGCCAGATTTGGCTGTTATGGCCCTTTCTTATTACTGTTTGTGTGTGGAGGTACTTTTGTTGTCGGTAGGAAGGTGGGTGATGGAGGTAGTTACCAATGGGTAAGTGGTTAGGCCTCCAGGGGGATTGCAGGAGGGGTTAACCCCTGAATTACTTTAGCAGTTAGTCACTAAAGTAATGAGTTGGGGCAAGTAATATACATGTAAGTAATGTAAGTTCTGTAACTGCTACATACATCTATAATATATATTATCTATAACTGTGCATGCTTTGTCTTGTATATAATGTATGCCCTGTTCACTTACTGTATGTAACTATATTTGTAACATTGTATTATTTGTCATCTTGTTGTGCCCAGAAAATACTTGAAAACAAGAGGTAACTCTCAATGTATTCCTGGTAAAACATTTTTATAATAATGTACTTTTGAAACCACATGTGCAATCTACTGAAGGCACACATTGAGGGCCTAGGTATCCACAGTGCCTATCAATAGGTTTCTGGTTCCACATTTATATTTAAATGGTTTATACACTGAGAGGGCATCTATCTATCTATCTATCTATCTATCTATCTATCTATCTATCTATCTATCTATCTATCTATCTATCTATCTATCTATCTATCTATCTATCTATCTATCTATCTATCTATCTATCTATCTATCTATCTATCTATCTATCTATCCACACACACTGGCAAAATCCTGAAGAAAGTCCTGCCTCTTTATAGACAGGGGGCAAGTAACAAAGTGTTGGCAAATGTAAAGGACTGCGTAAAGGACGGTAAAGAGAGTAAAAGACTGCTAGGGAAAACGATGAATGTCATGTCTTCAGTGTGGGTGATAACGGCGCTGACACCTCATATATACATACAGAGATTTTTAATTATTTATTATTTATAAAATGTTTTACCAGGAAGTAATACATTGAGAGTTACCTCTCTTTTTCAAGTATGTCCTGGACGCAGAGTTATGATGACCAGTAATAAATGACCAATGGTTACAAATACATACAGCTAAACCCCGTTATAACGCGGGTCTCGGGGTCCACCCCGAGACCACCGCGTTACTAACGGGGTCGCGGAAAAAAAAAATGGCCGCCGCGCTTTAGCGCATATTCATCCCGCGGGACAGGAGATGGGAGCGGGCATGTCCCTCCGCTCCCCGCTTCCCCCTGTCACCGCGGGACAGGCCGCGGGGCAGGAGATGGGAGCGGGGATGTCCCTCCTGTCCCCGCTTCCCCCTGTCACCGCGGGACAGGCCGCGGGGCAGGAGATGGGAGCGGGGATGTCCCTCCTGTCCCCGCTTCCCCCTGTCACCGAGGGACAGGCCGCGGGGCAGGAGATGGGAGCGGGGATGTCCCTCAGGTCGCCGCTTACCTCAGATCCCGCTGCCTGCATGGAGGTGGTAGCGGGGGGTTTCTTATCCCCACTGCTGTCCCCGGTGCTCCCGCTGCCTGCGCGGGAGGAGGGGGGGGAGCGGGTGGTGGTGCTGGTCGCGGCCTTTCCTCTGCTCCGACCCCACCCCCCGTCTGTGTAGAGTGAGAGAGTGTGTGTGTGTATGTATTTATGGGAGAGAAAGTGTGTGTGTGTATATGGGTGTGTGTATGTGGGTGTGAGTGTGTGTAAGTGTCTGTGAGTGTGTGTAAGTGTCTGAGTGTGTGTGTAAGTGTGTGTAAGTGTGTGTAAGTGTGTGTGAGTGTCTGTGAGTGTCTGTAAGTGTGTGTGAGTGTGTGTGAGTGTCTGTAAGTGTGTGTGAGTGTGTGTGAGTGTCTGTAAGTGTCTGTGAGTGTGTGTGAGTGTCTGTGAGTGTCTGTGAGTGTCTGTGAGTGTCTAAGTGTGTGTAAGTGTGTGTGAGTGTGTGTGAGTGTGTGTGAGTGTCTGTAAGTGTGTGTGAGTGTGTGTGAGTGTCTGTAAGTGTGTGTGAGTGTCTGTAAGTGTGTGTGAGTGTGTGTGAGTGTCTGTGAGTGTCTGTGAGTGTCTAAATGTGTCTAAGTGTGTCTAAGTGTGTGTAAGTGTGTGTAAGTGTGTGTGAGTGTGTGTGAGTGTCTGTAAGTGTCTGTAAGTGTCTGTGAGTATGTGTGAGTGTCTGTGAGTGTCTGTAAGTGTGTGTGAGTGTCTGTAAGTGTGTGTGAGTGTGTGTGAGTGTCTGTAAGTGTGTGTGAGTGTGTGTGAGTGTCTGTAAGTGTGTGTGAGTGTGTGTGAGTGTCTGTGAGTGTCTGTGAGTGTCTAAGTGTGTGTAAGTGTGTGTAAGTGTGTGTGAGTGTGCGTAAGTGTGCGTAAGTGTGCGTAAGTGTGCGTAAGTGTGCGTGGGTGTGCGTGAGTGTGTGTGAGTGTCTGTAAGTGTGTGAGTCTGTGTGAGTGTGTGTGAGTGTCTGTGAGTGTCTAAATGTGTCTAAATGTGTCTAAGTGTGTGTAAGTGTGTGTGAGTGTGTGTGAGTGTGTGTGAGTGTCTGTGAGTGTCTGTGAGTGTGTGTGAGTGTCTGTGAGTGTCTGTAAGTGTGTGTGAGTGTCTGTAAGTGTGTGTGAGTGTGTGTGAGTGTCTGTAAGTGTGTGTGAGTGTGTGTGAGTGTCTGTGAGTGTCTAAGTGTGTGTAAGTGTGTGTAAGTGTGTGTGAGTGTGCGTAAGTGTGCGTAAGTGTGCGTGGGTGTGCGTGAGTGTGTGTGAGTGTCTGTAAGTGTCTGTAAGTGTGTGTGAGTGTCTGTAAGTGTGTGTGAGTGTGTGTGAGTGTCTGTAAGTGTCTGTGAGTGTGTGTGAGTGTGTGTGAGTGTCTGTGAGTGTCTGCGAGTGTCTAAGTGTGTGTAAGTGTGTGTAAGTGTGTGTGAGTGTGTGTGAGTGTCTGTAAGTGTCTGTAAGTGTGTGTGAGTGTGCGTAAGTGTGCGTAAGTGTGCGTGGGTGTCTGTAAGTGTGTGAGTGTGTGTAAGTGTGTGTAAGTGTGTGTAAGTGTGTGTAAGTGTGTGTAAGTGTGTGTGAGTGTGTGTGAGTGTATGTAAGTGTGTGTGAGTGTGTGTGAGTGTGTGTGAGTGTCTGTGAGTGTCTGCGAGTGTCTAAGTGTGTGTAAGTGTGTGTAAGTGTGTGTGAGTGTGTGTGAGTGTCTGTAAGTGTCTGTAAGTGTGTGTGAGTGTGTGTGAGTGTGCGTAAGTGTGTGTGAGTGTCTGTAAGTGTGTGAGTGTGTGTAAGTGTGTGTAAGTGTGTGTAAGTGTGTGTAAGTGTGTGTAAGTGTGTGTGAGTGTGTGTGGGTGTATGTAAGTGTGTGTGAGTGTGTGTGAGTGTGAGTGTGTGTGAGTAAGTGTGTGTGAGTGTGCGTAAGTGTGTGTTTAAAACATCAACAGTAGAATGAAAAATACAGAAAATGCACAATCGTACAGTATTAACACATTTATTGATGCATTGAACAATAAAGTACTGTATTTAAAACACCAATTGTCGTGTTGTTCATTTCTCATAAATACTGTACTGTAAATAAAGTACTGAACACACACAAAACACATACAGGACTGTACTGTATACTGTAGTATGCACTGTAAATACAGCACATACTGAAAACCGTGTAATGCACTCTGTGCTCATGTAACAACTGTACAAAACAAAACATTCTGAACTGAACATACTGTAATAAAACCAGCTGGAGATTACACTTGAAAAAACCTATCAAGTGTTGTCTGTTTCAGTGCTTCTCTTTTCTTTTTTTTCACGATTTCAATGATTCTTTTTAATTGTAGGATTGTTATATAATTGACGTTTTCTGACTCTAGAAATTGAAGTCCTGTTTGTAATCCCACCAGTGCCTCAGTGATCTTTGGTGGCGGTTCTGGTTCCTCATCCTCATCGTCTTCTGTAATATCCAGATCAGTATTTTCACTTGTAAGGCTTTGTATGATTTCCGAGTCCGCCATATGTTCATGAGTAGGACAGCTGCTGTCCCCATCGACCCAAGAGTCAATTGTAGCCCCACTTTCCGTATCAATGAACGGTTCCATGACTCGTTCGGCATTGGCAATTTCCTGCTCTGTGAGGCCTTCGTTCACATAGTTTGTAAGTAACTGATTTGCGGCGGCGACTTCTTCCTCCGTAAACCCCTCAAAATCAGCATCGTCCTCACTGTCACTGGCGAGTTCGGCGTCAGCCGGCACAGGACGTGCACCTGTTATGTTTCGCCAACATTTCACAATGCACATTTGTGTGACCGCTTCCCAAGCTTCGCCACCAATATAAAAAACTTCTTTTAGATTCATTTTCTTTAAAAATGATATAACAGAATCTTCACTTGTGATTATTCGATGTATCATTGTTTTCCGAAAGTTCATCTTAAAGGTTGCAATAATGCCTTGATCAAGCGGCTGTATTTTGGATGTCGTGTTCTTGGGCAAGTAGCTGACCCTTATTTTTCCATCTCGGCTTATTAGGCTATCGGCCGGGGGATGTGCAGGGCAGTTGTCAAGTAACAACAACGCTTTTGTATCCAGGCTTTGTTGACGTAAGTATTTACGGACCTCTGGTACAAACTGTTGATGAAACCACCTTTCGAAAATACTGGCAGTCATCCAGGCATTTCTGCTAAAGTCATACGCAAAAGGCATAGTACCCATGTTCACATGGTGGAAGCACCGCGGCGACTTAAACTTGCCAATACAAAGTGGCTTCAGTTTGTGATTTCCAGATTGGTTCACACAAAAAAGTACAGTCACTCTGTCTTTCATTTGTTTAAAGCCTTGTTTATGCTGTTCGTCATTCTTACAGGCCAGAGTGGTATTCGGTAGCATTTTGAAACACAGTCCGGTCTCATCGCAGTTATAAACCTGTTCTGCGGTATAGCCACCATCTTCAATTATCTCTTGAAGTTGGGCAGGGTACGAGCATGCAGCTTCATCGTCAGCTGACCGTATCTCTCCTGATATAGCGGTTTTAGTTATTCCATGTCGCCTTTTAAAGCGATCTAGCCATCCACTACTTGCCGCGAAGGAGGTTGAAGCATTGCCGTGAAGTTGGCTGTGAAACTTTTTGGCTTGCGTTTGCAGATGGGGTCCAGACAGAGGTATGCCTTCGGATCTTTCTTGGACAAACCACTGAAAAACAGCTTTATCCAACTGGCTGTCTTTAGGTTCACGCAAACGATTACGCTTCAGTCCATCGTCTGTTTCCATGGATTTTACTGCATCACGAAGTTTCTCCTCCTCCTTTTTCCATCCGCGAACTGTAGACTCATTCAGTCCTAGGTCTCTAGCCACCTTGGTTTGCGTGACTCCAGATTTTATTCTGTCAAGCGCAGCAATTTTTTCTTTGACGGTAAACCTCTTACGTTTGGTTGAAGTTTCCGCCATTTCTTCCTGCCTGGGGTCTTCACTTTTTTCTTAGTGTTGAAAACCTGAGGCTTTTAACAACTGATCTGGAGGGCTTAAGTACAGTACCTGAGTACAGTATGTATTTTACCAGCTCTCAGACAGCACAGTGTGTTGTATGATTAAAATGGCTGAGGGGTCAGAGGTGTGTGTACGTGTCACTTTATTAATGTACAATGTTTGATTATACAGTACAGTATTTTTTTTTTATTATACAGGGTACAGTATATGTGATCACTTCATTTGTGTTAATTTTTATTCAATTTTTAATAGTTTTAACAAACTTTAATGTTATGTTTGTGCAACTTTAACTGGTGTAAAATGACCCCGCGGGGTCACGTTGCCATGCCGTGACGTCACATGACCCCGCTGGGTCATTACACGACGAACCGCAGAGGAACAGAGGGAACTGGCAGGCAACATCCACTCCTCACGAGCCGCACGGCGCATGCGCATGCGCACGGCGAACGTGAGGGGTGCCTGCTTTGGAGACAGGTAAGCAGTCTCCGGAAGACCGCTAACCCCCCCCCCCCCCCGCCGCAGCACAGGGCCCTCGCGTGTGTGTAAGTGTAAGTGTCTGTGAGTGTGTGTAAGTGTCTGAGTGTGTGTGTAAGTAAGTGTAAGAGCCGGAGCGGGAGGTGGGAGGTTTGACAGGGAGGGGGGGCGTGGCTTGAGCGGAGGGACCCGCTACTCTCCCCCCCCTCCCTCCACGGACTGCAGGAGGGAGATGCTACTCTCCCCCCCCCCTCCCTACACGGGCTGCAGGAGGGACCCGCTACTCTCCCCCCCCTCCCTCCACGGACTGCAGGAGGGAGATGCTACTCTCCCCCCCCCTCCCTACACGGGCTGCAGGAGGGAGCTGCTACTCTCCCCCCCCTCCCCGGACTGCAGGAGGGAGCTGCTACTCTCCCCCCACTCCCTCCACTGGCTGCAGGAGGGACCCGCTACTCTCCCCCCCCCTCCCTCCACGGACTCGGGCTGGAGCACTCATACATACACACATACACACACACACACACACACACACACAGGTACTCACGCACTCATACACACACACGCGCGCACACACATGCAGGCACTCACGCACTCACACACACACACACAGACAGGCACTCGCACTCACACACACAGACCGCTAACCCCCCCCCCCCCCCGCCGCAGTACAGGGCCCGCCGTAGCCGCAGTGCAGGGCCCCGCCACCCCCCCAACCCCCACAGCACAATGACTTCCCACCCCCTTAACTTTGTGAAACAAAAGTCACAAGACGTTGTACAGGCAAAATACATCTGTTAAAGTGCAGTTGTCTGTTTATTTCTATATAATAATTGTGTGCAGTGTGTGCAGTGTGTCAGTGTGTGCAGTGTGAGCAATGAGCAGTGTGTGTGCAGTGTGCAGTGTGTGTGCAGTGTGTCCAATGAGCAGTGTGTGTGCAGTGTGCAGTGTGTGTGCAGTGTGTCCAATGAGCAGTGTGTGTGCAGTGTGTCAGTGTGTGCAGTGTGAGCAATGAGCAGTGTGTGTGCAGTGTGCAGTGTGTGTGCAGTGTGTGCAGTGTCAGCAATGAGCAGTGTGTGTGCAGTGTGTGTGCAGTGTGCAGTGTGTGTGCAGTGTGTCCAATGAGCAGTGTGTGTGCAGTGTGCAGTGTGTGTGCAGTGTGTCCAATGTGCAGTGTGTGTGCAGTGTGTCAGTGTGTGCAGTGTGAGCAATGAGCAGTGTGTGTTCAGTGTGTGTGCAGTGTGTGTGCAGTGTGTCAGTGTGTGCAGGGTGAGCAATGAGCAGTGTGTGTGCAGTGTGCAGTGTGTGTGCAGTGTGTGTGCAGTGTGAGCAATGAGCAGTGTGTGTGCAGTGTGTCAGTGTGTCAGTGTGTGCAGTGTGAGCAATGAGCAGTGTGCAGTGTGTGTGCAGTGTGCAGTGTGTGTGCAGTGTGTGTGCATTGTGTCAGTGTGTGCAGTGTGAGCAATGAGCAGTGTGTGTGCAGTGTGCAGTGTGTGTGCAGTGTGCAGTGTGTGTGCAGTGTGTCAGTGTGAGCAATGAGCAGTGTGTGTGCAGTGTGCAGTGTGTGTGCAGTGTGGCAGTGTGAGCAATGAGCAGTGTGTGTGCAGTGAGTGTGTGCAGTGTGTGCAGTGTGCAAAAAAAAAATGTAAAAAAAAAAAAAAAAATTAAATTTTTTTTTTTTTTTTAAACGGGAGCCACGGGAAAACCGCGTTATAACCGAATCGCGGTATAACGAGGCGCGTTATAACGGGGTTTAGCTGTAGTTACATTAAGTGAGCAAGATTTGACATTATATACAAGACATTCCATGCACAGTAAGAGATAATATATGTTATACTGCACCGACACACTTTATTCGAGCAAATGCCCAGTTTTTACCTGGCAGATACCTGGAATCCGCCGCTGCTCACCTCTTGCATGCTTCGTTGCGTTTGTCTTCCCAGCCACGGTTCATGCCTGGCTGACGGGGGCCTGATCTGTTAAATGATAATGATCAGGATTTACAAGGCTGCAATGCTTCGCATGTCCACCAGATGGCATAAATTCATGACTTGTAAAGCGCCGAATCAGTAATGTGTGGGCTTGCAGTTGTTTCGTTTAAAAAAGATACTGTACCACAGTGTGCCATTGTAACTTGGCCTTGAGACTGAAGGAAGACGTTGCAAAAATGTATCAATTTAGGCTTTACATACCAGTATTAAATAAAGACAAAGACCAGTGTACGTAGTTTCAGTTACTGTACACTATTCTTCAGAGACCAACCACCATGAGTGTTCAAGTGCAGCAGCCCGTGTTCCAAAAACCTGACAGAAGTTATGCTTATTTGATATGGGCCGCTATTAATGCAACAGAGGATAAGATGGCAACAGTAGTTCAAATTTATCAGTATTTTATCGAAAACTATGACTTTTACAAATTTTCACCAACTCCTCATTTGTGGAAGCGTGCAATAAGGAAAAAGTTATGTAGTGACCCCTGTTTTCACCGTATTGAGCCCCAATTTGTTGGAGGGTATTGGTGTTTGTCACAGGGTTTTTCCCGTATCTATGATCATGGAGGCGGCAAAAGGCGAAGGGTCGTGTTAAAACCAACTAAGAAGCAACAGTCCCTGCCAAGCAATGCACCAGCACCAGCACCAGCACCGGCTTCCAATGACAGTCCCACTGTCAGTGACAACCCTGAGACAGAGTCGGATTTCGCGGCCAGTTTTGATGAAGCTTGCATGTACCTAAGCGATTTCCCGCCTCACCTGCTGACTACAGGTGGGCTAGTCCCGCTGCAAACTATCGACATGGGTGATGAAGAAAGCTGTACTGGCAGTGGTGGACCGGCGCTGGCGCCAGCTGAATGGGAAATACAGTAGTACAGTATGGTGAGTACTGTATTGTTGCCGTATTATTTTGGTGGGGCTGGCTGGGTACTTCTTTAGGGGGCTGACCATTACTGTACATTAAAACTTTTCATTTTCTTTTTCCTCAGAAAAGAAAACGGCTAATGGGGGGATTTCGATGGATAATATTGTGCTGTACAGTATGCTGATGTTTTCCGGCCGAACAGTATACTGTGTAATAAACCTGAATAAATAAAACTATGCATTTATTCTACAGTACATGTTCAGTAAATTACTGCACATACTGTACTGGGGGCGAGATGTGTTTGCAGCAGAGAGAGAGATTTAATAATATTGTACAGTGAGCAGGGGGTTCCCTGAGCCAGAAATTAATGCTCAGGGACCCCCCCTGCTCCTGCTCAATATTATTAAAAATACAGAAATGCTGCGTCATTACCATAGCGGATAGCCGCTAAGGCAATGAAGGGGTTAACCCACCGTGCCCGCTTTATTGTGTGTAGTGGGGATGGGTGAGGGGGGTATTTGGCCCTTGGTGTGAGTTTAGGACTTGCGGGAGGGGGGGGGTTGCGGGTGCACTTAACCCCTTCACGACCGTGGCAGTTAATACCGCTACGGTCATGAAGGGGTTAAGCCCTCCCGCTCCCCCCCCCCGCAAGCCCTAAACAACCATCGTTGGGGCTAATACCCCATTCACCCACCCTCCCGCTACCCACAATAAAAAAATACACACACACAGCAGCCGCCAAAAAATAAATAAATAAATCTAAATAAATAAATGACAATAAATACATTTGAAATACATTTTTATTGATAGTGTACATGTGCAGGGGGTCTCCGGAGCTGAATCGCGTTGGTTTTAGGTCTGGGGACCCCGTGCCCCCCGAGATACAGGCCCCTTTAGGCCCTTTAGGGGCCTGTATCTCTGGGGGCACGGGGTCCCTAGACCTAAAACCAACGCGATTCAGCTCCGGAGACTCCCTGCACATGTACACTATCAATAAAAATGTATTTCAAATGATTTTTATTGTGCCGATGTTTGAGCAGAGAGAGAGCAGCGGATCTCTCTCTGCTGCAAACACATCACGCCCCCGCCGCCCATACAGTAGTACATTATCATTTATGTACTCTATATGCATATACAGTACTGTATGTGTACAGTACTGTATGTTAGGGCTTATAGGGGTTGTTATACAGTATATATATAATGTATACAGTATATATACTGCATTACAATTCATTATAGGGGACGGCTTCACAGAGAACAGCTCGCAAGCGCCACCATGTGTATTTTAACGGCATTGCAGTATTTCAGCAAGCCGGAATAAAAAGCTTAAATCCCTGCCGGAAAATAACGCAATGCACTCTGGCAGAAAACGATCAGAAACCTGAATACACCCGAGTATACCCGAATTCGCGGGACTTGCCGAGCTCGAATAAAGTGTGTCGCCAGTGTAGGCGTATGTAACAGTTACAGACCAGATTAAAAGACCAGATTAAAATATAACAGTTACAGACCAGATTAAAATGTGAGCTTTAGTTTTGACAGAACTTAGACTGGTGGCGGTCGTGAGAGTCTCCAGTAGATTGTTCCAGTTGTGAGGTGCACGGTAAGAGAAGGAGGAGCGGCCAGATACTATGTTGAACCTTGGGACCATGAGCAGTCTTTTGGAGTCAGATCTCAGATGATAAGTGCTGCATGTGCTAGGGGTGAGGAGCTTTTGCATATAGATGGGTAGCTTGCCCAGAAAGTATTTGATGGCAAGACAGAAAAGATTAACTTTGCACCTAGGCTCAAGTGATGACCAATCTATGTCTTTGAGCATTTCACAGTGATGTGTTTTGTAGTTGCATTGGAGGACAAAACGGCATATTGAATTGTGATTAATTATAGATACTGTAGGTACACAATGGGTTGAAAATGTAGCCCCACTGGATCAGGATTAAATAACTATCTACAGTAGCAATTTTCTCTGTACATGCCCCTCCTAATGGAGTGGGGACACAAAACACATCGAGGATATAAGCAGGTAAGTATGAAAGTACTGAAAGTACACTCATGTACACACTCATGTAAGCATGCATTCCACGAACAAGGTGTCAGAAGAGCCAACAATATCTCTTAAGCTTCAAATTCCAAAACAGTTTTTTAATTGTAACTCTGACCATTTTTGGAAAGGACAGTCAGGGATAATATATCCAGTACTGTATTCTATGTTGATTGTCTATCATTCCCTATTCCCTACTTGTACACTATTGGTGGGTGAAGGGCACTGCTTTAAATGCTTAGGGAACTATTCAGTAAAGTTTAATAAGTGACTTACCGACAGTTGTAAACACTTTTGTAGTTAGTTTGCATGTGTAGCTATTCAGAGAACTCCGATAACATGCCAAACTCTCAAGAAAAGTGCTTCTTCCCGATCAGTAGTACTCTTGCTCTGAGAAGCCAAGCGGGAGCTCCAAAAATGCTCTAACTCAATTTTTGAGAAATCAAGCTATTCAAGCAGCTCTGAGATGCACATCGCAGGTGCAGCTCTCAGATTCTGATCTCGCTACCTGAAGGGCTATCTGTAATAATAAGTTATGATAACTATAATAATCCTGCAACTACTTTACGTGCAGCACACCCCTTTCAACTTCTACAACTGTTTGAATCACAGCTATGACCAGCTGACATCCAATATTCGGTTTCTATCCATGGATAATTAAGGTCAATTCTGTTTACAGAGAACTGATATACAGAGCATAAATTAAATGCATTCTATTCAGATACATAGAATACGCATGCCCGCAATGAACCGCATATGCGTTCCATTAATTTTACAGCATTGGAGAATAATGAATGCATCTATTCATTCTCAGTTATTAATAAATAACAATCTCACAATTAATTTACCTGCGAAACTGTATGAGAGACAGCCAGAAGAAGCTATTGGTTGAGGAAGGTTGTATTTCTTCACAAATGTTTTTTTTTTTTCTCATAGATTATTGTTTTTAACATTATCTATTGTTCTTATCTTCCAGCACATACAAAATTATGTTTTTGTTTTCACTTAGTATTTCCCTGAAATAAAGCTGTATCTTGTGTAAAATTTACATTTATTGAGTGCTTACATTAGTGCATACTTTACACTCCCCCACACATCGTGCTTCTCTGAGACGCGGCTGTGCCTAGAAGCAAACAAAGACACACACAGCAAGTAACAGTGTCAAAGGTTCCTACAGTATTTTAAAGCTTTCATTCATGTGAAGGAATGTTCCAACCCTCCCCCGAGGCTCGATTTGTCTATAGTTACAGATTTTCACAGAATAAGCTCAATGTATTGAAACTATTCAACACACCGTACAATAATATCCCTGCTACAGGTAGGTAAACAGAGACATAAAAATAATAATTTTGAAAACTTTTATACTGGTCTTTCACTGAAATAAAACTTGTAAAATAACGTATATTGCAGACTCATTAGCACCACCTATCGTTACTGCAGAGTACTACGGCAGCTTCAAAACTCCAAGAGAAACTCCACTTGGATTAGCGTGGCCCTGAAAACTGTAAGTAAGGCCTTTTTTTGTGTTTATGTTTATTTTTTTACTTACATTTTTTATTGAGTTTTTCAACAACTGTGAAAGGGTGGGGGGGGAGTACAGAAATCAAAGGTGCAACATTCCCAATGAGCACTGCCATGGGAGACCAGGCGTTTATACCTTTATACCGGGACCATGTCACTGAGCAAAACCAAGAAGTAAAACAAATTGTCATTTATTCCATTGAAACAGATGTACACACAGTGATAACAAAGAACAGGAGAAAACACACTTACTGGGGGTCTGGGCTACAAAACTAACCTTTCCTAAGTGCAATAGCACAGAAAACAAAGTCTTTAGTTTGACCGGCTTGTACCCGCAAAAGTTCTGGAACTCTAATCGGCATGAAGTTCCACACGCCACCGCTCTTTCCGCTCCAGAGGTGCTGAAATCCCTTGACTGGGAGCGAGTACCAAACGTCCTGGTACTCTTTTCGGCTTGCAATCCCAGCCGCGACCGCTACGTTCCTTTCTCAGAACTTGGCCCCGAAAAGCTTGACTGAATTTATTGCCTTATAATTTCTGAAGATGGCTCGCGTCTATTTCCCTTCGAGCATCTTTTGGTGGTTTCAAATTTACCGCTGCTGTTCTGGTGCTTGAATCTTGAATGAATCTGAGGGCCAGATTGGCTGCTGTTTTTCTTATAGTATTTCAGACTCATTCATTAAATACTACAGCCAATCCGAGCATGGAAATGCTACAACCAGCCAATCAGAAGCCTGCCAGTATTCCAAAGCCGGGCAAGCGAGTCTTCTGAATGGAATAAAGGCATTGCCACCATAACCACTTATTATTCAGAAGCCACCCGCTGGTTAGGTGCCTCCATGTTTGGGAAGGTGACTACTTGTCGGAGTGGCTTGTATTCATCTCAGGACATGGATACTCCACCTAGCCATCCTGCTTAAATGGCTTTGACACCTCCGGCTACATCTGTGGCTTTCAAGTCCGGACTAAGAGCAGACTTACTGGCACCAACTTTGTAGCCATTTGGTCTCATGTTCCCAGGCTTTAAAATCCCCAGCTTATTCTATAGTGCACCAAGCATCATACATATTAAACAATCCCTTTAATAAAATATACTTTTGCACTGTGCCTTGCTAAAAATGTCTAAGTCTTTTTGGTGTCAGGGCTACAATGAGAATTCATACTTTCTAATCTTACTAGCCATATGTCTGACACTCTGCAAAACGTGACTTTACATTTTTAACAAAAACCTCATTGCTTTATCATATAGTTGGAGCACCCCCTGAACCCCTATACCTTGTTCAGGGTGACTTGGGCATTAACTGGGCATTCCTCTTTATACTAGGGACCACTGTACGGTTCTGGGGATACTTTGCACCCCTATGCAACTTTTACCTTTCTGGTCTGTACTGAAGCAGGGACTCCGGGAGTCATAAGAAAGTTTCCAGGGCAGAATTTTCACGGGACCATTGTGCCTATATGTATCCGGGATTCCGACCTGATTCCCAGCTAAATTATTGGGGTATCCAGCAACTCTGGACCCCGACTATCTAGGCAAAATCTGACAACACCTTCTCCGCGAAACCCACCCTAAAACCCATAGCCTTGCAATCTTTGCTTGCTGGCACTCCTGGAAAGACAAAAACATAAAAATAATTTATTGTCGCACTTTATACATTCAGTAGAGCAGTATACAGTATGTACAAACAGTCAGGTCCAAAAGCTGACACTCTAGGACCCCAAAACATGGATCAGTTGTAACAAGACGGGCTTGACCTTTATTAATGAGCCTGATTACCCCCTTACCGTCACAAGAACATATTACAATTAGAGAATACACAATGAATGACCGGTGGCAAAAGTAAGTAAATATATACATACATACACTTCAAATCAAATCATAACCCACTGTTCCTTTTAGCCTTTTGGTATCTGTCTCCCTGGGTGAGGCGGGAAGCAGAGTGGGTCATTATCTTGTGTGTGCATGGTTTATTTATTCCTTACTGCAATCCAAAAATGAGAGTGCTAGCTTAAACCGTTCGCAAATTAGCTTATTTAATTGAACGGGCTATGATGTAGTTTTGCTGCTTAACCCAATTCTCACGTCAATTGACTTTCCCTCTTTGAAGTTATGAAGCTAACAATATAGCGGATACATTTTGACAGCAACCACTTCAGGTAGGCCGCAAACCACTTACTCACTTAACCTTGCGGTTGTGAGGTCGAGCGCTTAGAAATGGATAACTATACTTTCAACGTGGCCACCCATACATAGCACGTGTCTTCAATCAGCGCTTGGTTTAGCGCTCACAGCTCCCTCTTGTGTCTCAAAACCAATTGGCACAGTTTGAATACATTTCTATTACTGCAGCCAGGGAATGGACTGCAAAATGGGGACAAGAAAGATGGTGTAGGGGCAAACATATCAGTGTGGTGCAAATATCGTTAACCCCTTCAGTCCCATTGCTTTTTAGGGTTAATCAGCTGGGTATAATGGCTTTATAAGTGGCCTGATTAACCCCTCCATCGCCACAGGGATTTCATAGTTAATGCCCCAGTCACCCAGAACCTGCATATGGGTTCATGGGTTTGTTCCCTGCTTCAGCACAGACCAAAAAGGTAAAAGGGGCATAGGGATGTGAGGTGTCCCTGAAAGAGTCATGGGGTCCTTAGGTTAATGGGGAAACCCAGTAAATGCCCAGGTCACCCAGAACCGGTATAAGGGTTCTGATGTGCTCCAACAATACATATAAGGTTGTGCGGGGACTCTTACAATCCATACTAAGTCTATGCAATAGTGTGTGGGGAATATGGCTAGTGAAAAATAAAGTGCAGCTTTTTATTCTATTTCCCATAGCAGAAAGACTTAGGTTTTTAAAGTGTATATTTTATTAACAAAGTATGTTAAGTATTTTTATGCTTTGTGCACAATAAGCGAGCTGGGACTCTCAGAATCAATGTTCTGACAGGCCACTGGGGCTACCAACGTGGTGGAAAGTGAAGAAACAGGCACACGGTCTTAATCAGCAACAATGAGGTTTAATGTGCCATGAAAACCAACGTTTCGGCAGTACAATACTGCCTTTCTCAAGGTGAAGGCTACCAAATACAAGTGAGCTACATATATATATATACACAAATTCCCCCTTGTACTTACCCCTCCCAGCTCAGATTCACTGTCACGACGTCAACGCCCACGTGATGATGTCAGCGCGCCTCCGTGGCGCTTCGTGATTACGTCAGACGTTGTGGTGTGGGTCCCTGGTAGCACAGCACAGAGCTGCACTGGGAAAACATGGCCACACCACACACCAAGTTGTCGACGCCCCCGCGATGACGTCAGCGCGTCAGTGCGACGCCACGTGATTACGTCAGCCGTCGGGGGGGGTGGAGTTGGAGAGGGTGGTGGGTCTCCACCAGTGCAGTACTCACAGGGATGTGCTGGACATGTGATCCGTCGCCATGGGTACATAGTCTGAGCAGGGAGGACTGAGATTCTAAGTGCATAACCCTGTAAGTGCAGAATAACCAGAAATGAATAAAACAAGGTTGTTGGTCACATCTGTAGTAGTGTGTACAAAACTTCATGTGAAAACTTAAGAAGAGACCTTTGAGGAGTGACGCACTTGAGACGCGACAGGCTGAGAGACACCGCCGGATGACGTCACACGCCAGCGTGGACTAACACGGAAGTAACCGGAGATCATCTCTCCCGATCCACTGCCTGGAGCTCCTTCATCACGCGGAAAGGTTCGCCAACGCAGAGCTGCATAGAGTATCCCTGGATGCCAGCAGCAAGAGGGTGAACGTGTAAAGGATTCCTGCATTCATGTCCTGCAGTCCCTGCTGAGTGGTAACATGTCCCAAAACATGTCATGCTATTAACCTTATTTATTGATGTACAATACTCACCTTCACCTTATAAATATTAATTGAAATTACTACACTATGGTTTTTTTGCGCTGTCTTTTCTTTGTGTATATATGTGTAGCTCACTTGTATTTAGTAGCCTTCACCTTGAGAAAAGGCAGTATTGTACTGCCGAAACGTTGGTTTTCATGGCACATTAAACCTCATTGTTGATGATTAAGACCGTGTGCCTGTTTCTTCACTTTCCATTGGACTACCTTGGGACGTCAGGAGCTCCCCAGAACTGTGCACCGGCAGCTAAGTACCCCACATTCACCAGTATATCAGAGTGCGTGCACTATTTTCTATTTATGTATGCTACCAACATGGTGCCATTAGGTCTGACAGGACACCAGAGATGAAAGCCACAGAGGATGTCTGAGGTGTCAAGACCATTTGGGCAGGAGGGATGAGCAAGTACCCACATCCTGGGATGAATGAAAGTTTTCTATATTAACATTTGCCCCACCAGACGTGGTGGAGCCCAATCCAGCGTTTGGTTTCTGAATAGCACGTGGAAGAGTTGGCAACCTTGCTCATGCCCTTGGCAGATTCATAACCCCCACTTGCCATGCTTCACAAAACCTGCATCGCTCTGATTGTCTGAATCAGATTTGTAGATTCTAAGCAGTGTGTCCAGCAAGTAAATTCAAGTCCTCTAGAAAGAGGGAGCGGTGGCATCAGGAATTGCAGTGTAAAATTGTCCTTTACTCCAACTCAGTATGGACCTTCCCCTTCAACTCGGAAGACCCTCTCGAGAGGCCACAACCCTCTAAGGTGCTGTATCAGGAAAAGAACGAGCGCTCGTAGGATGAAGTAAGCGAGACAGACAACAGCTCAAATACTTTCTCCTAGTTTATAAACAGTTTTTAATCAGGTTATATAGCTAAGCAAGTGAGCGAGTATACGTGCAGAAAACTTACTTCCCATTTACTAACATTAACTCCTTATCTAAAAGTCACACCAGTCTGTCTTTGAATGAAGTCATAAATTCTGACTTGAGACTTGAGACACTAAAATGCTGAGATAGTACAATGTGAAATTGTGTATGTGTCCAGACTTCCTACTTTTACAGGAACTGCCATCTGAACACATACTTGGCATTCATCCAACATATAGGGGCTAGATGGTGAACAACAGAATGGCTAGATTATTACAAAGCAACTTTATAAATCAATATGGAGTACACCCTATAAAATACACATTATCAATTCCCTCATTTTGTCATGAAAATGACAATTACTATTTTTGATATTGTTGATATACTATGTCGTACTGAACTAGTGGTGCAGGTTTTGCGGGGGTCAGAGAGAAATATGAGTGCAGACACGCGGTGTGGGTGGGAGAAATATATGGTCACAGGAGCTCTTGTTTGTAGAGAGATGTATATCAGTGGGACTGGTATAATGTATTTTCTGTTTACCAGGTTGACTATTACTACAAAACCCATTACCAATTTCTAAATTACTATTCACACTGTTCTTCTATAACTACTAGCACATTGTGGCGGCTAAAAATTTCTGTGAATTGGTGGGGGTTAATTTCTACTGGGAGCGACTGCACATGCATCCTGCTTGCACACATCTTTCATACTGCATTTATTTAGAATGGCAAAACAGCAAAATGGCTGCTATGATCTAAAATGGCTGACTTGGACTTCTTTCCTTTTGGTTGACTCAAACCCCTGGGTGACCTCACCACCTTCCTTATAGCCTCATATCCGATCCTCTGAGTCCCCTCTTATTCTTAAGAGAAAGTCTATTTAGAGAACAGTTAACCACTTTATTGTTCTGCTGGACCAAGAAAATTGTCCAATTGTGCATAACTTCATTCCTTTCCGGCCATTATGTCGGCCCAGGTGATTTCTTCTTTGGTCTCTGCTTCTGGGGGACTGCCGACATCTTTATCACCGAAAAGAGGCATTGCGTCAATGGGGGATTGCAGCGCACTTCTGGATTAAAATGTTGCTGTACTTAACACATACATAGAGAGTAACGAGTAGAACAGACACACATACAAAAACATCCGCTAGCTTCGCTTCCAGAGAACTAATCCAACCACCAAGTCCCAACTAATCCCATCCCTTATCTCTACCTTTAATCACTGGAACTACTTTTCCCAAAAATATAACCTGGTCTAGTTGCAGGGTTATTTTCTATCTGTCCTTCTACCACAGAGTTAATAACTTCCACAGGGCAAACTCGTAGTTCTACACCCTTCGTAACCAATTTCTTATAGATAGTTCTACAAATATCTTATATCATATTGTCCTTTTCTCAAGGGGTTAAATATAACACACATATTCCTGGGGTGCAACCTATTGAATATAGATAGTACATTGGGTTACATTATACATAAAATATGGGCTTTGTCTACCAGGATTTCATTGTGTGACTAAAGAGAGTGCATACAGTATATACAATTCACAAAACAATAAAAACAAAATAAAAAATACTAAACAAAATATACCTGTTACTACCCTATCATCTTTGTGTGTACACTACTTACATAAATCTAATAGAACATACATTATAATTAAAATAACAATACCTGTAAAGAAAAAAAGTTATTAAAAAAGTTCAAAGTTCATGTGTTGATGCCCAGACTTTTATCATGCAGTCTGATTTCAGTTCCAGAACATTTCAGGCTAAATTGCTGTCAGGGTAATCTTTGGATTTAGAAGCCCCAGCAACTAGGAAAGTATAGTTTTCACCCCCAGACTCCCAGTATGTGTGTATTTTCTTATGTAGTTTGTGTAACATTGTGTGTCTGCCTTTTTCTGTGAATAAATTTACAATTTATTTCAATTACCTGTTTTGCTCAATGTATGATCCTGGTAAAAGGTGTAAATGCCTGGTCTCCTGTGACAGCAGGTACTGTATGAATTCAGCAAACTTAAAAAGCAATATCTATTTAATCTGATATAAACATTGAGTTTATTTATACTGAAGCATCAAGTTTGAACAAACCCCTTCACTGTCAATAGAGCCAGCCAGGGGAGTAGCTAACGCTGTTGGGGGCCCTCTCTCCCCCCCTGTCGGCGGCCATGCTGACCATCTCTCTCTTCTCACCCAGTTAGAGGCAGGCAGGGGGAGATGATAGTATGTGGCAGAGGGCCACAAGAAGGAAGTCGAGGAGCAGCTAGCAGAGGAGTTAGGAGTTACACAGAGGATGAGCAGAACAGCCAGGGAGGAGCACGCTCCACCAGTCCGACCAGGATGTCTTTATTATTTCCGGTGTCAATGCTGCTACAGCGTGCTCCTCCCCGGCTGTCCTGCTCTGCCACCTTGCAACTCCTAACTCCTCTGCCGGCTGCTCCTCTGCTTAACTCTGGTGGCCCATCACCGCCGCATACCATCATCTCAACCCCTGCCCCCCGTCTGCCTCAATCACCACCCTGTCCCACAGGTAGGCATGGAGGGGAGGGAGAGGAGGGCAGAGAGCTGGGGGGGGGGAGAGAGCTGAGGGGGAGAGCTGAGGAGAGATGAGGAGGGATGATGAGGAGAGGTGAAGAGGAGATATGAGGAGGAATGAGAGAGCTGAGTAGAGATGATAAAAGAGATCTTCCAATTTAAATCAAGACAAATTTTTCTGCTGTATCTATGGAATACCTTTACATATAATGGGGCCCTGAAAAATGTTTTGCCCGGGGGCCTGCACATGTCTAGCTACACCACTGGAGCCAGCAAAGTATAGCAAACATACAGCATTTCCTCTTCAAATAATTACACTAATTTTCAATTTGTTTCTCTTGTTTTCAGTATCTGGGTGTATTAGGAGGCCCTATGTAAAATGTAACCTCTTCACTGCCAGAGTGACCAGCAACTAATCGCAAATATGTTCAGTATTGGTTTTGAATATACAGATGTAGCAGGCTTCACTGTTCCTTTCTGCTGTGATATTTTGGGATAGGTCGTCTGCCAGCATTGCCATTGAATGCTATGAAAACTTTGTGATATTCTGCATTTTAACAGGTTTTAATTTTTTGGGGGGAAAAATGAATCCTCATACATCATTAGGTACAAGAGGGAAGGGTACCTTTATTTTGAATCTACTATAGAGTACAGTATAAAAGTAACATATCGAGTCTTGACTGATAACATCACATTGTGATATCTCTTTATTAGAGAAATGTGGAAGATGTTGTGCCAAATAATCTTCCTGATCCTTGTCAGTATCATTGGAAGGGATTCTGTCAACAGTTCCACATGTGACTTAGAGACTAATATGGAGCTTGTGAGCTACAGCAAACAGGGGGACCTCATCCTTGGAGGAATCATGCAGATGGCCATACTTAAGCTATATGAAGATTTTGACCTGACAAGAAAACCTGAAATCACTTGTGCTCTGTAAGTACACCCTTTCTGCTAAGTTTCACAATGGTTTTGGAAACTAGGTAATTGTATAATGTCCAATGCTACATCCAACGTGACAAAATACAAAGTAAAAAAAAAAAAAATTTAAACGATTGTTTATTTTAGATTGACATACCTGTATACATTGAAACAAAATATCATATAAAAAAAAAGACATATGTTTACATCATATACTGTACATGGAAAGCCATACAATATTGTAACTCCAAATCTTTAGGATATCTGTCAGATACGTGAGAACTGGCTGCTTACAAATTTTCTTTCGTATTTTCACTTTTAAACATCCTAACATTTAAACAAACAAAATTTTAAACAAAAGAAAACTGATGGTCTCTAAGGGGATCTACGGATTAGGGTGGGGCACAGGGATATATCTTATCCTAAGCATACAGATATAAATAAAAAAACACTAGTACCAGCATTGAACCAACTCGTGAGACAATTTTATTTATTTAGTTATAAAATGTTTAACAAGGAAGTAAAACATTGAGAGTTACCTCTTGTTTTCAAGTGTGTACTAGGCACAGTTATGATGACAAATAATACATGGTTACAAATACAGTTACATAAGTGAACAGGGTATACATTATATACAAGACATAGCATTCACAGTTACAGATAATATATATTATAGGCGTAATGTATGTAATAGTTACAGATTAAAATGGGAGACAGCTTTAGTTTTGAAAGAACGTAAACTGGTGGCAGCTGTGATAGTCTCCAGTAGATTGTTCCAGTTTTGGGGTGCACGATAAGAGAAGGAGGAGCGGCTGGATACTTTTCTGAAACTTGGGACTATGAACATTTTTTGGGGGTCAGATCTCAGATTATATGTGCTGCATGTGTAGGGGTGAGGATCTTGTTCAGATAGACGGGAAGCTTACTGTGGCGAAATTGTGGGTAATCAGTGCATTAATAAAGGCAGTATGCTTGGCTGGTTACCCCTATTTCATATTGGGAATGAAGGGGTTCATTTTATGTGCACTGGGCATGTATTATTTTTCCCTCTGTCCCTTGTTGTCCCCATTTTGCAGGATTGTATACTGTAGGCCTGCGGTAATGTATTGCATTGTATACCTGCATTACTGGGTTTGGACACAAGATGCCGCTGCTAGAGTCAAACCGCAAGTTAATTGGAGAAGCGTGGCGCGGTCTCTTTGTTCCATTGAGGAACATAGGTATCCATTACTGAGGCTTGACCTCACAACCGCGAGGTCAATTGAATCAAAGGGTTGCGGTTTTCAGTCTCAAGTGGTTACCAGATACAATGTACAGTATCCCATCCCAGTTAGTAGCGTAACTTGAAAGGCGGCCGGCAATTGCCGTGGGTACTCGGTCAATTGACGTGGGAACTCTGTAAACCGCAAGTCAATTGACGTGAGAAGCCCATAGCCCAGCGTTGCCAGCTCAAGGAGAAGCCCTAACTCGGGAACGGAATGGACTAGCACCCTGAAATATGGTGTGTAGCCCCAGAGTAACACCCCAAGTACACACATATCAAAAATATAACTTTAGGACAAGTAGAACATATATTTTTAATAAAGTACCTTTCTGGCTCCAGTTTTAAATGTACAGGCAGGATTAAGTTTTTTGTACTTGCCTTTGTAATGCATCCAGTGACCAAATGTTTCAACACCCATGAGCTGGGAGCACTTTCGTATCCAGACTTCAGAGACCCCATGTTGAGGCAGTGTCTATGAGTTTAGGGGAGTGTTGCAAATTAAAGCCCCCAGAGCAGGATGTGTGAATTAGTCGGGATGCTCACTGAATGGGAGATCCTGTTAGTCATCGGGGCTTGTTCACACCTTTGGTCCAACTCCTAGCCTGGGAGACGTTAGGTAAAAACGGGAGTACCCATATGGTAAGCAGCCCAGGTGTCAGAGTTGCACAGGCGCTGTATCAACCGGAAATCCCGGTTGTGCCCACACTGCAAACTGTGGGCAAGATAGAGATTGGTGGGATGGAGAAACTTAGGCACTAGGATGACCGGGCAAGCCCAAGGTCTCTGGGATGGTACAATTAACCCTAGGACTAGCATCTCCTCTACCTCCCTCTCTATACTGCCATTCACTTCTGCTGATACTTGATATGCATGCTTATGCAGGTGTGCACTGGGTGATTTGTGATATGTGTTCTGCCCGGCTTGTCCATGAACAGAACCCTATGCTTATCAAGCATAGCACTCACCTTGTACCCTCTGCCGCTCACTGAGCTCAGACCCTATCTCAACCTGCTATACTGTGCGCCATTTCCTAGTCTCCCTTAGGAGGTCAGGCAGAGCATTGCTTGCCAGGTCCCCCATCGGTGGGCTACATATAGTCAGCACTGATACCACACTCGGTGCAAAAAACTCTTTCAGCATATTAATGTGATAAGTTCTAGTTCTTCCTTTCTCGCCATCTAACTGCACAATATAGTTGTACTCATTCATCTTTCTGAGAACTGTGTACGGTTCAGAGCAGGCAGACATTAATTTGTTCTGCCGAGTGGGTTTAAGAACAAGTAGTTGCTGTCCTGTGATGAATGATCTGCTATGGTTATTTTGGTAATACTAAGCTTTCTGCTTGGTCTGAGCCTCCTTGAGGTTAGCCTGTACCAACCCCATAAGCATTTCTAGCCGGTCTCTGAGATCTGCTACATACTGAAGCACAGAAGCATCAGTATTTGTAGTCTCCCCTTCACATCCCTCACGGAATAGGTTCAGAGGTCCCAGTACCTGCGACTATATAGCAGCTCAAAGGGAGAGAACCCTGTAGATTCTTGCGGTACTTCTCGGTATGCAAATAGCAATTGCTGTAAGTGAATCTCCCAGCCCATCCCATCTACTTCTATAAACGCTAAAAGCATCTGCTTCAGGGTAAGATTGAACCTCTCATATAGCCCGTTGGTCAGGGGGTGGTAATGGGTCATGCGCTGGTGCTTCACCTCGCAAGCATCCCAGAGACACTGTAACAATTCACTCTTGAATCGTGACCGTTGATTGGTTAGAATCTCAGAAGGGAAACCTACTCTAGTGAAAATCACAAACAATGCTTTTGCTACTGCCCTAGCATCGATGGTGGAAAGAGGTACAGCCTCATGGTAACGGGTGGCAAAATCCACCACCGTGAGTATGTAACGCTTGCTTGACCAAATGGGGATCATGTCCATAGCTACCCTCTGGAAAGGTTCCCCAATTACCGTAACGGGTTAAGGAGTGCCCTCACCTGATCATCTACCTTACCCACTCGCTGGCAGGAATCACAGAAGCGGCAGAAATCTGCCACTGCCCCAAATGCAAAATAGTGGAAAGAAACTAGGGCGCTCAAACAAAGCTCCCTCTGGAGAGAAACGTATACTCTAATGTGTCTGATATGATGTACAGATGGATGGAGTAGGGCAAAGAGTAATATAGATAATACTGGCCCATCGTAGATACTGCTGCTCGAGCCGAGGAGGTTTGTCCCAGCGATCCTCAGTGGATAGTGAGAAGGAGAGTAGGGGAGCGCAAAAAAGGAAAGGTAAAAATACTATAAGTATTCCTGGTATCGACAGCTGGTGTAATAATATCAGCATGCAATCCAAAAGGCCGGGGATGGGTGAGGAATGACACACAAACCCAATAAAGTGCAAGTCACAATACGATCCACCCGTAAAATAGGGGAATAGCCAGGGGTGATGTGAAAAATATATAAGAAATAGGGACTCACACGACCATGTGTGAGTCTGTACCACACAGGGTGTCTTGGGCACTGATAGTCTATCGTCGCATCCCTCTGCATGTACAGTGGTATTATAGTGCTGGGAGATAAGTCCTCGTGATGCACCAGATGTCAAATAGGGTAGAGAATGCCCAGATGGTATGGTTAAAGTACAAAGTTTAATTAAATCGCAATACATAAGTAACAAGGCACTCACATGTGAAAAAGCAGCAAAGCTCCTGACTTGTCCGGGCTGCGTCTCACTAGAAGCTACTCTTTATACCTCGTATGGTCCACAGAGCTGATGGGTAGTGATGCCGAAGCGCTACGGTGGTCAGCAGGAGCCAGGACAGTGAACGTTGCCCGAACTACGCCTTTCGTATCTCGCAATACTTCATCAGGTTCGGCAACGTTCACAAATGGCAGGGCGTCTCTTAAGTAGCCCACAGTCAATTGAAATAATTGAACACCTGGACTACTTACACTATAAAGCCCTAATCTATATTCAGGGCATTAGCGACAGTTGCGTCACACACAGTAGATGTGCAGTGAAAATACCCACACGAGTATTATATAAATTTATAAAATCAAACATAAACATACTGTAACTTCATACTGGGACTGATTGCAAATCCAGTACCCATAGTAGAAATACATGGCAGTGAATTACAACGTTCACTAATGACAGGACGTCTTTTGAATATCCCACAGTCAATTGAAATAATTAAAACACCTCAACTACTTAACAGTGGAGCCCTAATCTATATTCAGGGCATTGGCGACAGCTACGTCACCCACAGTAGATATTACAGAGTGATGTAAAGTGCAAACACCCACACCAGTAAAATAAAAATAAAATCACTCCTGGACATAGCTATATACTGGGACTGATTACAAATCAAGTACCCATAGTCAGGGCCACCAACAGAAATCATGGGGCCGAGGACAAATGAAAGGTGCAGGATAGCGCACCCTCCCCCCCCGAACCTATAGCACACCTACCACGAAAAAATATTTTTTAGAGCCCAACTTTTACATACTGTTTTCTTATTGTGATACAGAAAAAAACATTACAATGCAACCTGTTTATTTTTATATTTTCAACAAAAGATAGGTGACTGGGTGTGAGGGTTCGGGGATCGCGGCGCTCACAGCGCGACCCCTCCTCACCTCCTTTACCTCCTGATGCTGCCATGGTGCGTCCCTCTCGCCGGCGCCGGTAATCTCCCGCTGCCTTGGGGTTTCCCCGCCGTCTCCGGCGGTCCGCCTCTGCTCCAAGGCTGCCTCTCTCTCATGCGGCGGACATTTGTCCCGGGCGCGCGTGGACAGCTAGCGCCGGGTAAAGATAATTTATTCACTGCACTGGCAGTGAAACCACACCTCCAACTGACTTACAGGCTATTTCCCCAGACCAAACTAACTCACCTACCTGCCAATCAAGGGGACCTATCCAAGACAGCTTCACGCACTCCTCCAGGTCTGTCCCCGCTTCTGATTGGTCAGCCGCAATTTATATTGCCTGTCCTGCCACTCACTCATTGCTCGACGTAGTCTCCACTCATTCACTCAGGTCACGACTCGGCTTGACGGACGGCAATCTCTGGCTATAGACCCCTGCCTGGACAACGTCCTTCCGGAATTCTCCAATCCCTGACCTTGGCTATCGGCAACGACTATGTCTCTCCTTTACCGGAACCGGCAAGTATTGCAAAAGCTATCACCACCTGGCCTGGCAACGCCTAAAACACCACACTACGGACGCGCTCCTTTTGCTGCAGGTGCGTGCACGTATACATCCCCACCTCAGTAATAGGGACGGGTCTGGTCTGCGGGAACCACCATCATAACATTATGTCGGGCCCACAAGACACAGACCAGACTGATCTGGCCTCCATGATAACGACCATCTATCAACAAATCCAGGCCTTAACGGATCAAGTGGCTCTCCTCACCCAACAGGTACAGGACCTTACTCTTCAGGCACCGGCGCAGGCAGAACCTGGTATCCATATCGTCCCCAGATCCGAAGATTCCAGCCTCGAAGCCATACACAGTCCCAGTATGTAGCTATGTCCAGGTGTGATTTTATTTTTATTTTACTGGTGTGGGTGTTTGCACTGTCGTGGTTTCCTCAACCAATGCAAGATCCTGTTCGAGATGGCCCCGCAACAGTATTCCACTGGTCGTAAAAAGGTGGCTTATGTCTACAGCCTACTCACAGGTAAAGCACTGGCATGGGCCTCCCCAATTTGAGAACTGCGTCCTGAGATCACCCGAGATTACAAAGCCTTTAGACGAGACTTTCAACAGGTCTTCGATACCCCCGAACATCAAGAAATTGCTTCAACTCTCTGCTTCAGCTTTCACAGGGACATCGGCCTGTGGCCCAATACGCCTTGGAATTCAGGAACATAGCAGCTGACACGATAGGATCAGGAGGCTTTAGTCTCTGTCTTCTGGCAAAGCTTATCGAATTTTGTGAAGGACGAACTTGCATCATAACCCAGGCCAGGATTTCTGGAGGACTTAATCTCTCAAGCCATTCGTATGGATCAGCGTCTTCAGGTACGCTGCGCTCAGTGCCAGCTACCCCGGTCTACGCCCTTCTGTGCCCCTTTTTTCAGGTTCTCTACTACCACAGGACCCGCCATCTTCCCGCTGCCCGCTCTGGATGCCGATGCAACCCGGAGTCCAGCGTCCTAGGCTACCCTCACAACAATGGCGCCCAACCGGAGGCTTGTGTTACCATTGCGGGTCTTCCAAGCAACTGACCCATGAATGTCCACCATGTCCGGGAAACAACCACGCCCAGTGAGTGTGAAGGGGCTCTCCCTAGGTGCTAGATCTCTTTGTCCCCTTTTCAGGAAGGAACTTCCAAAAAGATTGACCATTCTCTATTTGGTCCTACCTTCCGCACCTCCACAGCAGCATTTATCGATTCCGGCGCAGGAGGGAACTTTGTGGACCAGATTCTCTCTGAACAGAACTAGATTCTACTCTTTAAGAAGAAGTGTCCCATTGCCTTGGTCTGGATAGACAATCGTCCGCTCACCCCAGCATATATCTCATTGGAGACTGGCCCCATCACCCTTTCTTCTCATTCCCACAAGGAAACCCTGGACTTTTACGTGATCCATGCTCCTGGTACACCGGTCACACTTGGACTGGAAGACCTGGCATGGAACCGCCTCAACAAGCCGGGAGCTTTGAAACAGAAAATCCTTTCTGTTTTTGGCGCTGCAATCTGTGCAATAATAGGACCGTGTGCATTCGTGGCCCTGAATACATTAAGGCTAACTACATCTGTATCTTCATAAGGACATAACAATTAGAGGTTGTTCAATTACTATTTTTTTACTATAATTGTGCATGATGTGAAAACTACCAGGAAAGAAGAAAAGATCTCAAAATGTACAGTTAGAGAAGAGAAGGGAGTGGGGGATGTGATAGAAATTTTGAAATACTGTACCTCAAGGGTTTAAACAAAGTACAGAAGAAAAGCACATTTCAGAGATTGAGAATTGCTAAAACAAGTGATCACACATTCAAACTTGAAATTGGGAGGCTCAGAGTAAAATGTGAGTACTTCTTTACAGAAATAGTGGTGGATTCATGGATTAGTCTCCCAACAGAGCTGGTACAGGCTAATAAAGGAAGGAGCTCAACATAATACATATTACATTGTACACTGGCGACACACTTTATTCGAGCTCGGCTAGTCCCACGAATTCGGGTATACCCGGGTATATTGAGGTTTGTGACTGTTTTCTGCCCGAGTGAATTGGGTTATTTTCCAGGCAGGGATTGAAGCATTTTATTCCCACTGGCTGCAATACTGCACAGTATATATATATATACTGCATTACAATTCATGAATTTATGCCATCTGGTAGACACGCGAAGCATTGCAGCCTATTAAATCCTAATCATTATCATTTAACAGATCAGCCGCCCGTCAGCCAGGCATGAACCCAGGCTGGGAAGGCAAACACAACGGGGCTTGTCAGAGGTGAGGAGTGGCGCATTCCAGGTATCTGCCAGGTACATACTTGGTATTTGCTCGAATAAAGTGTGTCGGTGCAGTATAGCTTGCCATCCTATATATCCTATCTTCTTACAGATATTCTATTCGTTATTTCCGACACTTCATGGCCTTTGTTTTCGCTGTTGAAGAGATAAATAAACAGTCAAAGCTCCTACCAAACATTACCCTTGGATTCCAGATTTACGACTCTTGTCTGATGGAAAATAAAGCCATAGAGAGTGCACTAAGCATATTAACAGGAGCGGTGAAAGCTGTTCCCAACTACAGCTGCGATTTGAATAGTAAAGTGGTGGCCTTTATAGGACACATGATGTCTTCATCCACCTACTCACTAGCAGGTCTTACTGGGATCTACAGATATCCACAGGTAAGCAGGAGGTACAACTGGTGTATTCTGGTGTCAGGGTTTGTAGGCTGCAGTATTTCTTCTTTATTACTTTTTTTTCAAATAGAATAGACTGAAATGGTTCCTAAATTCCTGAATACTCAATTATAATAGGAATTATAGGACATCTCTGTAAGAGCTTTGCTTGCATATTTGAAATGTAAGTAAAGTAAAACGTAGCTAAAAAGAGAAGAAAACTGTCAAATACCCTCAATACTTTGAACATTTATTGTCAGGTCAACCTGTGGAAGAACAAAAAAGGGTGATCAGTGCGCAGCTAAAACATGGTAATACAAACAGTGCTATTAAATGCAGTGTAGCGTCAAAATAAACAATAGTTGAACCTTGTGAGGGAAGTCACTATAGTAGCATCTGCAGCCTTTCTTGAGGGGTGGCTCGACACCCCTAGAGCTGGAGAAAAGACATAAAGACAGGGTGCACAACGCACATAGTGAAGCACAGTAAAAAAGATACATTTTACTAAAAGATTATAAGTTCTGCGTACATCAATGTTGATAAAAACAAGCACTGGATTCGTGGGGTTACCACACAGAGGGAGGGTTGGAATCACAGCTCTTCAACACATAGGATGGAAGACACAGGATAGGAATCTCCGTGGAACCTTGAATTACGTTTCCCTCATCTCAGGGTAACCAGATGGTGGGGACAGATGAATAAGTCCCGCAAAAAGTCCCATAGCGAGGCACAAATGCCTCCTTGAGTCCCACAGCTGCAGAGCACCGACAGCACGCCTCTCAGTCCCGTGGAGTACCTGCTGATGATGTCACAGGATTCTCCTCTATTGCAATGCGGAGAGGAGTGTCCACAGCGGTGTACAGCACACAGGGCGGCGTATGGCACACAAAACAGCAAGCTGTGATACAGGGGACAGGGAGGACTACACCAAGAATATACTTGGCTAGAGTTGGGTCAGACAAATGAGCATAAAGACCTTTCAACGCGTTTCGTAACTGGAATTTACTGCTTTCCAGTTACGAAACGCGTTGGAAGGTCTTTATGCTCATTTGTCTGACCCAACTCTAGCCAATAAGTGCAGCAAAATCAGACAATAGGAAAGGGAATCCCTGTCCCGAAGAGCTTACAATCGAAGTGATTGGAGACTTACAGAGACAGCAGGTGAGGGAATAAGTGCGGTGGCTAGCAGTGCTTTGCCTCAGTGACTGTGGGTGTTGAACACTAGCCATGAGTTCAGGTTATTGGGATGTGTGATTTGTGAGGTAAGTTTTAAGGTTTGTCAGTATTAGATCAATCAGATAGGTTAACACCGTTAGCAAGGAAAGAGTTGGTAGGGAGGCGAGGATGAGAGCAGGTATGTATATGGCTGGGTCCAGTATTTGGAGAGATATCCCCTGCAGCAATAAGTAGTAGATAGAGGTTGTGAATAGAGGATTTGTGGGTGTGTCTACTATTAAGGGGTAAAGAATTTGTTGGGAGGGAGAGGTGTATAGATAATTGTGCAGTGCATGGGCACAGGCTTAGACAGAGGGGAGGATAGAGGAAGAAATATGGATAGGAGTGGAGAGGGGAAGTTGGAGAGAACAGAAGTGTTTACAAAGATGTGAAGAAACAGTTTACAGAAAACGCAGTAGGGATAGCCTACTCAAACCTTGGAGACCTGGTATTTTTAACAGACTATAATGATAATAATTGTAAATATAATATTTGCATTCTTTCTTTCTTGTTCCTGAATATTCATGCTTTGGAGACAGAAGAATAAAACATTATCTGTATCTTGTCTTTATATATTAAGACATTCTTAAACAATGTGGTAATAATCTGATTTATTGGCTATCATGGTGTTGCCTGTTTTCATTATATTATTTTCCTGTTCTCTGCAGATCACTTATGGAGCTATGGATCCCATTTTTAATGACAGAATACGATTTCCATCATTTTACCGCACTGTGCCCAATGAGCGAATCCAGTATAAGGCCATCATTCAGTTATTACAGCATTTTGGCTGGAACTGGGTTGGGATTATCACTTCAGATGATGAAAGTAACTACAGAGTCGGCAGGGAACTACGAGATGAAATAATTAACAGCGGAAGCTGTGTTGAATTCCTCATAACTGTTCTCACTGAAGACTGGTACAACAAAAATATGGATGTTGTCCTAAAATCCAACTGTAATGTGGTCATTGTATATACCAACCCAGCACGTTTAATATCCATCTTTAAATATTCTTCCGATGTACACTGGCGACACACTTTATTCGAGCTCGGCTAGTCCCACGAATTCGGGTATACCCGGGTGTATTGAGGTTTGTGACTGTTTTCTGCCCGAGTGCATTGAGTTATTTTCCGGCAGGGATTGAAGCATTTTATTCCCGTTGGCTGCAATACTGCACAGTACATATATATATACTGCATTACAATTCATGAATTTATGCCATCAGGTAGACACGCTAAGCATTGCAGCCTATTAAATCCTAATCATTATCATTTAACAGATCAGCCGCCCATCAGCCAGGCATGAACCCAGGCTGGGAAGGCAAATGCAACGGGGCTTGTCAGAGGTGAGGAGCGGCGCATTCCAGGTATCTGCCAGGTACATATCGGGTATTTGCTCGAATAAAGTGTGTCGGTGCAGTATCTGGATTAGGGAAAGTTTTAATTCTACCTGCCACATTGCTGACAGTAACAAAATTACACGAGCTCTATGGCATTGAACAGTTGAATGGCGCTCTGAGGTTTTCTGTGCAAAGAGGGGATATCCCAGGTCTGCGAGATTTCCTACAAAGTGCAGATCTCTATAAATATCCAGACAATATATTTCTCAAGTATATCTGGGGAGACACATTTGATTGTTTGCCTCAAAATATGACATTATTACCAAACAAGACAATAATTCCAATCCCTGAATGTGAAGATAATAGGGACCTCAGTGTGTTGGATCCCTTTATCTACGATGTGAATAATTTCCGATTCACCCACAGCGTATATACAGCGGTTTATGCTGTTGCACATGCATTGCATGACATGTATTTACACACTAACCACAAGCTCCCAAAAACTGATATCCCAAGTCAGACCTGGCAGCCATGGAAGGTAAATATTTGGATGAAGATGTATATCATGAATAGGGATGGCTTTTCCTTGTGAAAATGAGCAAATATCAGGAAAAAATTATGTACATGTGTTTTACTAAAGTGTAATATAGGAATTTACATCTTAAATATTACACATTTTTCTTGACTCCTTCAGGTTGATGAGATTAATAGTTTGCATCACGCGACAGAAATTAAACAAAATCTGGCTACATCTGTACATAAGTAAAGAGAAAGTTGAAAAAAGGCGCTTCCGCAAAGAGTGATCACTAACAATAACGTGATCTGTATTAAGTGCTCTAATACACAATAATAACTTCAAGTGACAGAGCTAAAATTACCATATAAACATAATTGTGCAAATATAGTGCAGTGAAAAAACAAATATGGTTGTTACTCCCGGCTCAAACCCTCTGGTGGGTCCTGTTTCCGCTGGTCCCAAAACACTGCATTTCTTCTTACAATCCAGGTACAATGTAATGCTGTTCCCACTGGATTGTGAGAAGAAATGCAACTGCACATAGAAGGGGAGAGAATATTACACAGGAGGGTTAAAAGGAAAATATTTTCATACTAGAAAATCCTTGACTTAAGTGATTATTTTGCCTAATTATTTTGAATATAGTAATGTTAGCCAATCTGGCAATAACTCTTTATAATATGATATCAAATGAAATTGTCAATTTATTAATGGATTGTAGTGCATAGGGGTGCTGCAATACTATGTAATTAAATAAAATAAAAGCAGCGCGATAGCCTGTTAGAGATGTGCAGGGAGAGGGACCGCTTCTGTCTGCTCTCACTGCACAGCTCTTCTAGACTGGTGTAGCCCGGTAGGATTGACACAGTGAGGGTCCCATTCAGAAGCAGGGAGCCCGCTATTTTAATCCTGATGGGAAATTAGTCTGGCCGCGGGAAAGCCACGAGCAGACAGTGGTCAGGCAGCTTTCAACTGTGGTTTCCTGGCTGAATACTCAACAATACCTCTTACTGCCTCTGTAGTAAGTTACCAAAACACAATAAACACAATTTAGAAAACTAAAAATGTTTCACAAATGGCCCTAAAGTCTAGATGTGTTTTTTATTTTTAAATATAAAGATATTGATTTATCTAAATCATGAAAACATTTTTACCACACTAATTTTCTTCAAATTGCATTAGAGTGAGTCCTCGCTTATCCGACACAAAGCGTCCCGCAAACCCCTGTCGGATAGCAGATTGTCGGAAAGCGGGACCAATGTTAACAGGTGGTGATTTCCGTCGGGTACGCGAAACTTGCGACGGATGATGCATTTTTTTATTGAATTAGCCGCTGTCGGAAAAATCATCCAACGGAAAGCGAAACGTCGTAAACCGAGGACTACCTGTACATAGTTACTGTACTTCTAATAAGTAGGGCATGCTTAATGTCTATTGAGAATATCAATAAAAAAAGAGGAATCCTCATGGGATGATGGCGCTGCACAGTAAGGACCACGAGAAAACCTTCCCTGTCGCTGCTCCCAAACTCCAACCGCGGAGAAACTCAGAGCTCCTGAACCAGCAGGTGAGCTACAGTACCCAGGGAAACACCCATGCAGTGGCCAGATCTTCCATGGCAGGGGGGAACAGGTACTATACACTATACAGTGGTGGCGCAGCTGAGTCTAAAGGGGCTGGGTTTGTTATTTTTTTCCCTCAGCGTGCCGCGCGTCACTGATGCGCGGTCACGCTTCATCGGGTGCGTGCGCACGTGGCGCGCGTGCCCAGGGCTCCCCGAAGGGAGCCCTGGTTACGGGAGATGTGGGGGAAGGTGGTGGGGGGCCCGGGGGACCCGGTGGACCCGGAGAGGGGAGGGGAGAGGCACTGATCGGAGGACCAATCTGCGAGGCTTCGGCTGGCGCGCGGGAAAATTCGGCGCCAGCCCAAAATCTGCCGCGGCACAAACCGGGTGAGTATTAGACTCAGCTCGGCCGCGACAATATTTGGAGGCACTGCTGAGATGAGCAACGGGGGCGGCAAAGTATTGCTGGAAAACCCGCTATAGGAGAAGTTAATGGGGGCATTCACCGTATCCAGGCCAGAGCGTTTCTTTTCGGTTGCAAGCGGTGTTCCCTGGATGGAACTCGCTCATAACACAACCCCACCCTCTGCTGCATGAGATGTGCCTGAACCCACTGTTTCAAGGCCATCGTTTTACCTTGTCCGGGATATTATGCAGATCTGAGAGGTGTCAGAATCACACTGTATCAGGGCCGGGTCACATCCTCTTCCAAAGGTGGAGAAGTGTCTAAACCTCACAGTATCATGACAGGAGCCGCAGATGGTATGCCTTTAGGGGATAGTCTTGAAAGATAGCACCCCGCGTTGGACTATCTGTTTGGTGCCTTTACAGAGTTATGTTCCAGGGTTGAGAGGTGCCTGAACATAACCATTTCAGCCAAGGGCACGCTGCAGCACATGCCCCAGGGGGTTGTGACTTAAAGATATCAATCCCCGCAATGGGACAGCAGTATGTGCTCAACTACTATGAGCTAGATCCCCGGGTGGGATAGGGTGCTCGAATGGGGACCTGGCGTGAAAGTTAGCCCCCCATATTGGGACTATGCGCTTGCAGTTGGGGAGGAAAAGAATGCCTGTGGAGCATGCCAGCCGGTGTGGGGGCTTGAAACATAGCCCCCAAATGATGGAGCTTGTTGCAGGCACTAAAGGAGGAGAGTTCAGGGTCCCTTAGCAGGATAGTGATGAAAAGTGGTGCTAAGGCGCTCCTATACAGAGTAATTAAATGTGCTCAAATAGTAAACAATATTGAAACGCTAACAAGTGTATAATTAAGTGCTGAAAATTAAATACAAATAAGTGAATGTGCAAGTGCAGTAAATAGGTAATAGGTCGCAGCTCAACCCTCTGAAGAAAGATCCTGGTTTTCTTCTGTGTAGTTATATTTAAAGTTTGGGGAGTGCAGATATCACCATTTATGAAAAACATACTGTATATACTACATAGTGTAATCAGCTTCACAAGTGTTCTTAATTCTAGGATTCAGCCAAAAGGGTACTCACAATCTCTCAGATCAAAAAACATAATTTCCCACATAACATGTGGCTCAGGGTAGTCAGATGTTAGTTTATCTAGTCGTTTGGTGATGGTGGTCACAGTGTGATGTATCCTCAATGAAACAGAAAATTCCACAGTAGTGCAACACTGTATAAAATTCAGGGGTGTGTATTTAATAATATATCATACTTACATGAATAAAAGGTATCATAGGCACATAAAAATAAAGATGAGTGGCTAGTCGATATCTCCACTGCTCAGTGAGTGTCACTTCCGGTGGCGGGTCGCGTCCCTTCTGGTGCCTTCGGGATCGTGGAGGAGGACGGGCAGCAATTCTCATGGAGGATATCAGTAACGCCGACTCTTGAAGAAGCTGCAAAGTGAAACGCGTAGAGTAGGCGGGTGTGATCGGATGCGAAGCCAGTAAAGCCCAGATACACATGTTGCTCAGTGTCGGAAGGTTAACCATTGAACTATCTCTGGTTCTACTACTATGGATATGTTTCCATTCAAGCGATATGCACTGCCTGGAGGCATTCTAATGATGTGGGACAGAGAGGAGAAATTCCTGCACTATGTGTGCCTGATTTGTGGTTACCCGGGAGGCGAGATAGGAGACGACACCCGTTGCCTGCGGTGCGATGTGGCCTATTTGCAACCGTGGCTGCCGGCCTGTTACTGGCCTATATTGGCCTTATCCGGGCGGAGGTGCGGAGTCTGTCAAACTGATCCGTAAGCTCCAGTGAGTGGCGGAGACTTCCTCTGTGGACGCAAAGAGGGACTTCCTGACAATACTGTACGATCTCTTCCACTCTGGCCACAATGCTTCCCGCATTGTCTTTTGCGGGGAATACTATAACTCCAGCCCAGACCCCTATTGCCCATATTACCATCCCCGCCACCTTCCCAGAGACCAAAGATTTAGATAATAAATAACGTCCCCTATCCCCTCTGCCACGATCATCTACCATGACTGTAGCACCAGAACGTACTGTTAGAAAAGTATAGGATATGTATGAATCTGATGATGCCAATGATGTGTACAGGTGATGGGATCCTATGTTCAGGGGTTATGTACCACATTTAAACAGGACATGCTTTGTTCTGGAAAGGGACAATCACTGGTGGCAGAATGCAAAGTTTACTCCAGAGCAGGAGGCGGAGATAATGAGGAAACATAACCAATGTGTAGATCAGGGACTGCTTGCACAACCAGAAAAGGGGAGGATTTCTGTGTTTCCCCTTTGGATGGACCACTATTCTGGTATTGCGTGGCCGGGCATGTGGGCAGAATCTCATGAATAGTAGCCGTGCAGAGCGAGTTCTAGTACAGCAGTTTAAGCGTTCCCATGGTATGAGTATCCTTATCTCCCCGAAGAGCTCATGAGAGTCACTGAGGCTCATAGGGATGAGTGGGTAAGGGTGGCAGTGATTGAATATATTGCTCCTAAATATAATACCACAGCTGTTATTAGGGCGGACAGCGCTGAATATCTGGTAGGTCTGGTAGGTAGGACACAATATTCATCTAGACCGGGTAGAGTATATTTTCACAGGAGAACAGTACTTTTACACCAAAACCACTGGGACCACTAGCAGCAGGCAGGGAAACGTTGTTGAATAAAATGGGGTTTATTCTGGCACGCCAGCAGACAAAACAAAGATGTACAAAACAAGATACAATACAAACTGTGGACCTGGGGAGTAGACTCTAGCCTCAATAGGTACAGGAGCCTGCTTCATGTAGGCTTGCCCTGTCCTCTTCTCATCCAGGATACAAGAGGGCTGATCACACAGCAGCCCCTCAGAGATACATCTCCAGCTGGTCACCGTCAAGATCAAACTCCTTCACAGAATGACTCTCACTCTCTCATATAGTCTCTCATATGCTCTGAGATGCTATCAGATGCTCTCCCCACTCCTTCACAGAGTGTCTCTTCAAATGGTCCTCTGAGGGAATCTGCACACACCTTCCCAGAGTGTCTCCCGGTCTCTGTTAGCCTCTCTTGCTCTCTGGTGCTCTCTGAAGGTAGATCTCATTCTCTGATCATCAGCACCCCTTATATAGCCCTCTGTGGCTATCCCTTGCCTGGGAGGGTGCTGCCCGCCAATCAGAGCATCGATTAGGTTGGGGCCACAACAGCCAGAGGGTGTGCTAAGAACCCATCCCCATATTGTTCAATCTTTTTCACTCAACAAATGTCTGTAACACCTCTGTTGTTGTTTGCAAACTCACAAACAAGGGTTTGTTGAATAATGAGAAGATTATTTAATACAAAGTATGATCATACACCAAAGTCAAATAGACTCTCTGCCAGGGAGTGTCCAGGCAGTAAATGTTATACACCTTTGTCTAAAACTGTTACTAGGCAGATTATACTAACCACTCCTTAATTCTTAAACCAATCATATTACAGCTCATTAAACCTGGTTAGAACTAGCCTCAAAACAACTATGAATGGTTCCAGGTACCAAGTCTCACTAGGAATGTGGGCGTTACTTTAGGCACAATCATAATCTACAGTACTCAGAAACGAAACTCATTCACACCACATACACATTTTTACTCACAAAATGGATACTGGACATGACTGACTTTGCAAAATGGAAACTGAACATCACTTTCAATCCTTCTCCAGAGACCCCAACCAGTCCATTTCAATAATATATCAACAGTATCTTCATTTTAGCAATATTATTTTGTCACCTTCATGCTCCCAACCATTGTCTCAATACACATTTATTTGCAGGAACCTCAGATGATTAAATCAGGGTCCCCTCCATACAAATGTACATATTATCCAAATAATCCTTTACAAGGCTGTCTCCCAAATCACATCACAGTGCTTACACAAAGATCACAAACCCTTTATCTCATATTGCTTGTTCAACTAGACTTGGGAATTGAATTAACAGGGAATAAAGTGCTTTGGACTACATTCTCACATACATAGTGCATTTGGTTGAAATAAGCCTTACATAGGTGGCCAAGTTACATGGATTTAAGGGTACAGTAGCTAGCTGGGCTTCATTTCAGTTTTGTGATGCCATCAACCCCTACCGTCACATATATCAGTGAGTATGGCAAGTGCCACTCCATAACAGTGCCGGATAAAGATGGTAAGCTAGTCTGGATTCCAGACCCTGATCACTACTATTGATACAGCAGGGCAGTAATGCAAATTGTAAAGAGAGATACAGCAGGGATATAGAGCATATTGAGCCAGGAGGTAATTACAGCAGGAACTGTACTGCAACTGGGCAAAAGTTTATTTTGGATAAGAGGAACTAGTTATGTCACCAGTTATTCTAATGTATTGTAATGCTATGTGTTTTATAATTTTGTGGGCCTGCACAATTATTGATGGTGCATACTTATGCTCCTCATGAGGTTCGTGAGGAGGATTTTCACCAGAGGGAGGATGTAACCAAGTGACCCTGGCTATAGTATTCTACTGGCCTCAACACTATAAGTCTTGAGAGGAACAGGCAGAGTTGGGGTTAAACTCCTTGTGCAGGACCTGCCCTGTTATGGGGCACGGTTACAGGCCCTTCCCCACAGGTATAAAACTCAACCCCCCAAATTGAATGTTAATGATTATGGAATTGTGTGATACCCTTTTTCCCTAGCAGAGAGTTAAGGTGATTGGGAAGGGCTCTTGGGGTCTCAAGCTCCGGTGGTCTGATCCAGGGATGGAGGACGAGCATGCAGTTGTATAATAAAACTGCCTTTGGACATACTATGGTATGTGATCATTGGAACGGAGTATTGCCTGTGGAGACCATCCTTCATCCAGCAGGATCCTCATGGAATGAAGGCGCTGCACAGTAAGAACCACGAGAAAGCTTGCCCTGTTGCTGCTCCCAAACTCCAATGCGGAGCAACTCAGAGCTCCTGAATCAACAGGTGATCTACAGAACCCAGGAAAACACCCATGTAGTGGCCAGATATTCTGTGGCAGGGGGAAACAGGTGCTACATATACAGCTGCAGCAGCCTTTATCCTAATATGGCCGTATCGGCTCAACTCTGATAACCGCGGCCAGATGCAGTATTTTTTTTTCCCCGGAATATGTTCAGGTATTTTAGCGCTCATAATATTAGCATTTTATTAGCGCTGTCTGCAACACTGCAATACCGTCTAAAAACTCAGGGGCACGTTCGCGAGCTATTGTCTTTAAAGTCTAATACTTTAGCAGTTCAACCTACAGTTCGTCAATACACAGTCTGCGTGTGTGCGTGCAGAAATTGTAAATTTGCATATTTATACATGTATGTTCAGTGCTGTACAGTATGTCTCATTTGAACATTGTTGAAACGCATAGGCGTGTATTGTAACTGTACCACATTTCGTCATATACAGCGCTCTCCCCTCGCTCGCCCCCACACACACACAGGCCAATTTACTGCACTTCAGTATTTCAACTTCTTATCTTATCTACAGTACAGTACACCTCTCCACACCATTCCTTTGAATGTGTGTCTTTCTGGTTTCAATCACATTCCTGCTTGCTAGCTGATGATTACTGCGCATGCGTCTATAACTTCACCACTGCTGCTTGCAAAGTTCAAGAGTGAGTGACCAAAAAAAAAAATATTTTTTTTTCTTGTCATTTTTTATTTTTCTCCACAAGCCTGCCTAAATCATCTTAATATTACGATATTCAATCTGTGCTGTAGCTTTTGACTGCGACACTGCGTTTGAATGCACATGGTTGATTTGTGTGGTTTTTATGTATTTGGGGGTGTGGATAGCAAATTATTATGATGACCTGCCTGTTGAAAATATGTCATGTCTTTAAAATACAATTCAGCTAATCCTTCATGCAGCTTTAGCCCCCTCCCCAACCCCCCTCCGCAGACACACACAGGGCTCGCTCAAGGATCACAACCTCTTATCGACACCTCTCCAGAACCATTTCGTTTCTAAAGCTTGTCATTGTGTTTTTAATCGTCCCTAGCCAAGCATCACCTCTCTGCGCCTGCGTGTAATCCTCTTTGGGAAGGGAGCTACATAGCTGATGATTACTGCGCATGCGTCTATAACTTCATCACTGCTTGCTTGCAAAGTTCAAGAGTGAGTGACCAAAAAAAAATATATTTTTTTTTTCTCGTCATTTTTTATTTTCTCCACAAGCCTGCCTAAGCAATCTTGATATTACAATATTCAATCTGTGCTGTAGCTTTTGACTGTGACACTGTGCGTTTGACTGCACATGGTTGATTTGTGTGGTTTTTATGTATTTGGGGGTGTAGTGATCAAATTATTATGATGACTGCCTGTTGAAAATATGTCATGTATTTGAACTACAATACAGCTAATCCTTCATGCAGCTTTAGCCCCCTCCCCCCCACCCCCACAGATACACACAGGGCTCGCTCAAGGATTATAACCTCTTATCGACACCTCTCCAGAACCATTCCATTTCTAAAGCTTGTCATTGTGCTTTTCAACCTCTCTCACATCATTCGTTAATTTTCCTATTGTTGGCTTGCCCTTATGTTAATCTGATTATGTAACCAATTATTAAAAAGGTAACCAATTATTAAAACTTTTGTCTTCTTGAAGAATCCCCCCCACACACATTCACAGTGAATTTAAAGTTCAAAGATATAAAAGCTTAATGTAATTAAATATGTATTTTATTTTATCGTGAAAGAAAAATACAAATAATCATTGAGAGAGGAGGGGGGGTGAAAATTGAGGGCCGGTGGATAATCATGAATAATGAACATTGATAATAAAAAAAACAGTAATACAAATTTTCAGTCTTTATCTTCTTCCTCATTCTGTGTAGTTCATTGAGAGAGGGGAGGGTTTGTGTAAATTATGACTGCAGTTAGATACACTTAACTGTAGACACAGTTCACAAACTTTACACATGATACCCCCCCCACTCCCCCAGCCCATCCTTTTTTTCTGAAAAGGCAAGAAATTAAAAAATTAGTGCAGTTTTGTGCATACTGTATTATGGCATTGTGTACTGTATAGCTACTCCATATTGGACTACAGTATGCAGTTAGTACTGTCAAACTAGTCTATACTTCAACTACTGTATACTGTAATTACTGTTAAATACTTTGCAACCTGATGGCTAGTGCTGCTCTCTCAGGAAAGAAAAAAAATTGTGCAGTTACTGTAGGTGCATATTATGGCATTGTGTACTGTATAGCTACTCCATATTGGACTACAGTATGCAGTTAGTACGGTCAAACTAGTCTATACTGGAACTACTGTATACTGTAACTACTGTTAAATACTTTGCAACCAGGTGGCTAGTGCTACTCTCTCAGGAAAGAAAACATCTGTGCCATACTTACCTGTATCATACTGTACTTACAGTACCATACGACAGTACAGTACTTTACCATACTACCTTCCTGATGCTTGCCCATTACGCGCGATCACAATGGGCAACACAGTCACAATATCGTCAATATATTTATTGCATCATTCCACGGTGAGTACATCGTTCCAAAAACTCAGGATGCCTTGCGCCAACTCATCCTTTCTGGAGGGTTTCACGACTTTTCGGATATGGTCCTTCAGCTCATGCCAGAACATTTCGATAGGATTGAAGTCTGGCGATCTGTCATTGGAGGGGGAAAATAAGGACAATTAGTTAAAGAGATACAGTACACAGTAAAAACAGTGGGAAAAAATGAGACACGGTTACCGCACCTACTCCGCTAGCGTCTTCACCCAGTTGATACCGCGCTCAAGAATATGCACTGTTGACGCGGTGTGCTTCGGATCGTTGTCCTGGTAGAAACATTGACCATCTGGGAACTCACGTGTGATATTCCACAATCTCAGGCACAATTTGCTCTTGGAGAAAAGCTTTATTCACGATTCCTATAACAAGAAAAGAAAAGTGCTCAAAAAACTGCACACTAGTAAAGTATAAGGCATAAGTATTTTGCATAAGGCAAAAGCGTGTGACTTATTTTACCTTCAAAGATGACAATGCATCCTGGTCCACGCCTAGAGATGGCACCCCACACATACATCTTCACTGGGTGTTTTGGACGTGGCTTCATAGAAATGCGACCTTTTTTGTGGAATACAAAGGTGGCAAATCTCTCCAGCGATACAGTAGACTTGTCAGTGCAGATGCAATCCTGGAAAGTTTCTCCACTGTCGATCCATGCCTGGGCCTGGACCACTCTCTTGATCTTGTTAACGTCCCTTATCATAGGGTACGCTCTTTAATGACAAGGAATAATTTTATAGATACAGTACAGTTTCTTAAACAACACTTTAACCTCCTGTACTGTCCAGTACTAACCTCACACGTCCATATTTCCATCCAATTCTGCGTCTCATCTTCTTTATGCTGGTCTCGGATACAGTGAGATTGTGATTTTGCAGCAGAGTGTATTTGACAATTAAGGCACTCTTCTCATCATTCTCTTCACTTATTTTGTCGACCAGAAGAGTTGTCTCCCTACAGTGTACAGAAAAACAACAATCCGGTAAGATACAGTGCAGTAGGCCACAAGTACAGCACATCATTTACAGTAAACAATTATAGATGCAACAATATAAAAAATAATAGATATACTGTATTATATACTGTAGTTATATAAATATACCGAAATAACTATAAAATTAGATAGATCTATACTATATAGTTATATTAATATGCAACAATATAAACAATAATAGATATACTGTATTATATACTGTAGTTATATAAATATACCAAAATAAGTTTAAAATTAGATAGATCTGTACTATATAGTTATATTAATATGCAGCAATATAAACAATAATAGATATACTGTATTATATAGTTATATAAATATACTTAAGCGATAGTTACCGTTGGTGTCCTCGTGCGTTGTTTGGTTTTTCCGTGTGCACACGGTGGTTGATGGCACAACAAGGCCAGAAGCAGCTAACCAGCGTTGGATATCTGCAATTTGTTGTCTGATCGTGTACATCTTAATTCTCATGCTGAGATCCTTTGAAATCTTTTTAACAGGCAAAGCTGTGAGTAGAAAGAAATACAAGCACAAGAATGTATATTCGATGTTTAGTCGATGTGTATTCAATGTGCAGTGAATCCACAAAATGGATGGTGTATTTATACGTTAATGACTCACATTAGAGTACGCCCACTTTCAACACCTGTACCTCGTCGCCATGCATAAAAGGTTACAAACGTTGCATAGCCCACCACTCGATGATCTTTATCTGAACTTGCCCTTGTCCAGATACTGCATTGTGCCATCTGCTTCCATGGATCAACCCAGATACTACGGACACAGGAAGCCACTCGCCTCTACCGTGCCTATCACACAGAAAAAGCAAAAGGCGGCGGCAGCCGTTTCCAAGCAAGGCCAAAGCGACAGGCTAAGGCTTATAAAGAAAACCTTCTGCTAGCCCCAAAGGCTAAGGGTTTTAATACACGTAAGCCTTATAATGTCGCAGAAGAAATTCGGTGATGTTCACTCAAGGCAAAACAAAAGGCAGCCAACCAATCGAACCCAAAGGCCACTTCCTCGATTACGCTTCGACGTCTCTGCCTCTGCTCTCCCGGAAATCTACAGCCCATATTCTCCACTACTCGTCCACGACGCTGCCTCTGCTCTCCCGGAAACCCACAGCCCATCTTCTCCACTACTCTTATACAACGCTGCCGCTGGTCTCCCGGAAATCCACGGGTCACTTTCTCCATTACGCTTAGATGACTCTGCCACTTCTCGTTCGGAAGTCCACAGGTCACTTTCTCCATCCCTCTTCGACGACGCTGCCGCTTTTCTCCCGGAAATCCACAGGTCACCTCCTCCATTCTTATTCGACAACGCTGCCGCTTCTCTCCAGGGAACCCCCATCTCATCCTCCGTAGCACCCATCCATCAAGATGTCCACAGCACCCCATGCACAAGACCCAGCACGTTAGACCGCATGCAGAATGGGTTAAGAGTCGATATCCCTGGGAACTCTACTTTGCTGGTAGAGATAGATCTTCTTTTAGAGACCATGCTAAATATGGATCAACGGATGGAGAAGATGGATCAATGTATGGAGAAGATGGATCAACGGATGGAGAAGATAGAGACTGACATAGCGGGGATACATCATTTGCTCGGTGTTCATGCCCTTGTATCCCCGAAGCTGGAGCAGGAGGGTGGAATGGATGTGATGAATGGGACCTTCGACCATCTTCCAACACCAAGCACACCCCCTACACCAGAAGAATTTGTGTACATGTATGCTGTTGACAAGGAGGATAACATGACAACCCCATCAAGACCACACCAGAAGACAACACGGCGACCAAGACAGGAGGAAAGCTTCCTCCCAGACAACCTACCCTGGCCCGCCGCCACAAGCACGCCCGCTCCCAGAAGAACACCCACTTCCAGAATCAAACTTACATACGCTTGCATCGATACGGTGCCCGACATCATCCTGCGCGAGCAGCCACCGGCACTCAGGGAGAAGTATAGGGTGATGAGTGCTGGTTTACCCCAGAAGTATGGCATGCTAATTTTTAAGCATCACGTGTCCTACTTGGTGTACTGCGGGTGGGCCAAAAATGTCAACTATGAAGGAAATTGCGAAAAACGGGCGCTTCCTGACTATTGTGGAGGAATTGCGGTGCTATTTTTCAATTTCAGATCCTTTAATGAAAATCGTTCGAGACTCCATTCATGGCATTTTGCATCATACAAGGCATCAGCTCTGGAAGGACAATCTGGTGGAGATTGAATTTGCATGATTGTTCAACTGTTGTTTATTTTTTGACTTGTTGCTTGTTTTAACTTGTATTAATAAAGAAATGTTTTTACTTACACAAGACCTGAACAACTCCAGTCCTCGAGGGCCACAAACATGCCCAGTTTTAAGGATAAAACCGGGCCTGTTTGTGGCCCTCGAGGACTGGAGTTGTGCAGGCCTGACTTACTGTACTGTATACCATCCTACTGTAAATATTTTGAATTTCTGTACTTTAATAAAGGAGATGTTGCGTGTTTTAACTTGTATTAATAAAGAAATGTTTTTACTTACACAAGACCTGCACAACTCCAGTCCTCGTGGGCCACAAACAGGCCCGGTTTTCATGGTTATCCTGAAAACCGGGCCTGTTTGTGGCCCTCGAGGACTGGAGTTGCGCAGGCCTGACTGACTGTTCTGTACACCAACCTACTGTAAATGTTTTGACTTTCTGTACATAAATGTTTTCACTAGCAGTAAACCATCCACCTTTTAATATTTTGAATTGCTGTACACTTTAAATGTTTTTAAATTGTATTTGTAAATAAATGTTTTTGTACTTACTCCACCAATAACAGAAAATGTTGATTTGTTTTAAATTGTTCCATTGTCTCCTTTTATACTGTAACAAAATATAGTGTTTCTAGAACATACAGTACTGTCCAGGCATACTGTACAGTACTGTACTATATACTGTAGGCATGCTCAGTACTGTACATCATAAGAGTATTAAAACAATACATGCTGTATGGGTATAGAATACACATATGTATGGGAATAAATGTAGAATAAATGCATACTTTTTATTTTTCGGGTTTATTATACAGTATATATATATAAAAAAAAGTATTCTATACGGTCTGAAAACAACAGCATACTGTTTCAGGTATTCTATGAAGCTCTCAGTTACAGTATTCTATCCTAATCAATAACAATGGCCACTAAACTGTAGACTTCGGTACGGGGTTTTTTAAATCCGATTCAGCAATGTGCAGGCATTGTTACACAAAGCGATATTATCCATCGAAATCCCTCCATTTGCCGTTTTCCGCATGAGATGATAACATTTTCTTTTCTGAGGAAACACAAAAGTAAAAGTTTTACTGTAATTGTCAGGCAGTCCTTAAAGAAGTTCCCACAACAATTTTCTCGGGGGGCATCTCCTGTTCACATGCGCATGCGCCTACTGTCGATGTGATGACACGCATATGCATTTCAAGAAGGTTCCAATGCGCATGCGCCTAGTTTTCCACCAATTGTGCAGTATCTACTGTAGAAGCTGCTCAGCCAATGATATTGCTTTACAGGAGAATCGCTTGACTGTGCATTGATATTGATATTTAAAAAACAGAATAAAATACGGTAACATTACTCACCATAGACTTTTCCAATCAGGTGGCGCCGAGCCACTGCCGGTCCCGTATTCTCGATTATACATGTAGTTGACAGGTGACAGCGGGACTACTACACCTGCAGTTGACAGCTTGGAAATCGCTTTGGTACATGCAAGCTTGCTGGAATCTGTATGCAAAATCCGGCTCAGGCTGCAGGTATCCGGGCGGGGACAGACAGCAAGGGTTGACAGGTTTTCACTGCCAGCGACTGACGTTTCTTAGTTGGTTTTAACATGACCTTACGCCTTTTGAAGTCTCCATGATCAAAGATACGGGAAAAATCTGGTGATACACACCAATACCCTCCAATAACACCGGGATCAATACGAAAAAAACACGGATCGATACATAACTTTTTCCTTTTTGCACGCCTCTACACATGAGCATCTGGTAAAAATTTGTAAAAGTCATAGTTTTCGATAAAATACTGATAAAGTTGACCAACTGTTGCCATCTTATCATCTGTTGCATTAATCGCGGCCATATTAAATAAGCGTACGTTCTGTCAGGTTTTTGGAACACGGACTGCGGTGGTGCACTCATTTCGGGACTCTCAGGACAATAAAACACCAGACACTGTGCATGTATTTTTTAATATGAAAGCCTAAATTGATACATTATTGTAACTTCTTCAGTACCAAGGCCAATTTACAATGGACCACTGTGGTATTTTTTTAAACACCTGCAAGTCGACACATTACTGAAGCGCATGCGCTTTACAATTCATGAAAATCTGCCACCTGGCGGATATGCGAAGAATTGCAACCAATTAAATACGAACCATTATCAATAAACACATCAATAAACACATCAACCGCGGGTGACGCCGGCATGAATGCAACATCAATGCGGTATGAATGCGGCATGAACGTGGTGAAGTGCGGTGAAGTGCGGTGAAGTGCGTGGCATTCGGCAAAAATCCCCGAAAAAATTCGGAGATGTTGGAGAATAAAAGGGGCCGCAGCTGTACATGAAAGATTTATAGAATATCCAACTGAACAATGATCAAATGTAATCACTGTGGGAAACACTATAAAGATGAGGACATAATCATTGTCCTGCAACATATTTGTTGTTTCTTTCTATTTAGGTAAACTATTACTTGAAAAAAGTTCATTTCAAAACCCCAGGGGGTGAGGAAGTATACTTTGATGATGAGGAAAACTCTTTTGCAAAGTTTGAAATTCTAAACTACATTATACTGCCTAACAAGTCAGTGAGAGAAATTCAAGTTGGACATTTTTATTCAACTGGAAGTCAAGGTTCTCAAATCCTAATCAATGACAGTGCAATTCAATGGAATTCTTCATTTACTCAGGTAAGAAACAATTCTTTATTTAGGAAGGTTAGTAGCCCAAATGAAGAGAATATATATTCATATTCGGTAAGGAAGCTTTTCATCAGAGGACAGACTCAAATAGATGCCAGAAGACATGCCTATTGTAATTTAGAGCAGTGGGTCACGGTTAGCAGCCTTTTAGGCTTAAAGTAAACAAAGCCGCTAGTGACATTGCCCTTACACAAAGAAACCAGGAGGGCAATATTCAGCACACTGCCTTCCCTTTACTTGGTTTTGGTGCAGTACAGCAGAATTGAATAAAGTACATTTTGTTTAATACAATTAAAAAGGAAACAGTATGAAGACTTACAGTACAATGTATTATTTTGATTACATCCCTGTTCCCATCCTGTTTCTTTGTATAACTACTGGAAACACATTTGTGATATGACACCCAGACACTGATCCCAGAATGTATTTATCCCATTAACTTTTTCATCTACAGTAGGTGAATAATAACATGGCAATTATAAAGATGGTGAACACTTTCATCCATTTCTCCAGTTCCCAGGAATTGTATTTTCTTTTATTATGTTTCATTTTGGAATGACCTGAATAAGGATCAAATGTACTATGAGTTTTTAGTAGTTAATTACTCATTCACAGCTATCCCTTGCATAATTCTTTTATGGTTCTTATAATTATGACTGGGATTTTATCAAAGTCGGACACCTACAAAATAATATTGACAGTATATTGTTTTGTTATTATGGATTTGTTTCTCTCTGACTGCCTCATTTTATACACTATGATGTTACTATGCATTCAGCAACGGTTTGCACAGTCTGAGACTCTCTCTTTCCTTAACTTTATTAGGACACTGTGATAAGAATAGGGTAAACTAAGCCTTAGAGATGGGCAAATGTGATATAAAATGCTAGGTGGACTATCCAGGGATTTCATGTCCAATCTGATCCGTGGTGTGAAATCTGGAGGGGGACTATGCCATTGTGAGTTTGGGAGAAATGTGCATAAGGCACTGATGGATTTGGCCTGATGTAATCCACTTTTACAAGTGACATGTAGTTTGAAGCCGAAAGTATATAAATTGACACCTGCTTCCTCCCTACACACACTTTCTGGTATTTGCTTTTTAATTGTGGTTTATTTTTGGTCTTTAGCTTTTTAATAATGGTGTTAATTTGGAGTTTTCTTTCATTTATTTATGGTTTTTTTGGTGTTTTGATTTTTAATTCTGGGGCTTATTTGGCTATTGCTTTATTGATTTCTGATATTTTTTTTGTTTACTTTGTTATTGTTGTTTATTTGGTGATTGTTTTGATTGAATTTTATATTGTTGGGGTTCTTTTTTTTTTAGGTTGACCATTGACTGTGATAGTGTTATAAAATGCATATATTATATGGGCATGATTTATCACTGTGCCAAACAATTGGTTTATTGGCATTTGGAATGTGTATATTTTTTATGTAATGTGTTTTATTTTGGGCCTGTTATTTTTTGACTTCCCCATTTATCCTAAAGTGTTATAGCAGGCCCATATTATATGGGCCTGCTTTAACACTGTGCCAATCAATGTGTAGCGGGGTGGTGTCCCAGGGTAGGGTGGGTGGTTAGCGGGGGAGGGTGGGTTAACCTCTTAATTACTATAGCGGTAGCTAAACACTAAAGTGATTAAGGGGTTAGGGGCCATTAGATTGTATTTTTTATTGTATTCTCGATGCCCCCGGAGGACAAAGATGGTGATGTGGATGAGGACAGCAAAGGGGTTTATTGATCCGCGCTCATGCATCCTACAGTCTCTGGTGTAAAACAACTCCTTCCTTTTGCTGCTTCTGTGCATTGAGATATTCCCCTTCTCCACTGAAGACCCACCGAGGATTACTCCACAGGTAGACAAGTCATAGAAAACAAACAGCACAGAGCGCACCGAGGTTGAATAATATTATAATAAAAGTGAATACAAATAACAATTATCAACTTACATATAATGAATCTGTTATCCAGTGAGCTCTTAAGAGGTACAGTCCATGCTGCCCCACCTGTGGCGAGAAGGGAAGAAACACCGAGCTCGAGACAGTCTATCCCGCGCACTGGGATCGAGTAGTATCTCCGTCTTGCTCTGCACTGCTACTTCCGGGTATGTGCAGTACCGCGCGACCGTGTGCTGTTTTGTGCATGTATCCCAAGTTCACAGTCTCTCTCTCAAGCCAAGTGGCAATTAGCCAAGGGGTTGATTTGCATGCAGTGTCCACAGTGCACTTACTACAACATGTTTCGCAGACTAATCTACTTCGTCAGGCAAGAGTGGAAAGCATCCACATCAACTTTAATATACTATCTCACACAGGTGTGTTTAGATATAATCCTATTTCTTGCATGTAATTGGGTCTCATAAGAAACTCCAAGCAGAAATTCCAAACAGGTGTGTCAGATATAATCCAATTTCCTGCAAGCAATTGGGTCTATAGATCTCATAAGAAACCCCAAGTAGAAATTATAATAATCTCTATATCGATCAATTGGACAATTACAATGGCAGAGTGTGATGGTGCCGTCATTGTAATACAGATCATATGAAATTTATCTGATGTGAGTGCTGCAAAGAAGCATATAAAACAATATCAATTAATACAATGATAAATAAATAAAACATAGTTCCAATACCAACCAAACAAACAAACTATGACATCACAACAAAAAAAGGTAAATGGGAAGGGGAAAAAAGAGGGGGGGGGAGAGAAGAAAAGAGAAGATGTAAAATGGGGGATGGGGAACCGAGAAGAGACAAAACAGAAAAGAAGAACAAATGTAAACACATATATACAGTATATATGCATACATATATGTATATACATAACCAAAAAAATATGCATATACAGTATGTATATACATAACCAAAAAAATATTGGATTTAAAACAGGGGTTAATAACTATCCTGAAGGAATGTAAAATCTCTAAATAGACACACACGCACATAAGTGTAAGTAACTGCGTGCATAAACCATAGGTGCCAGTTCCATTAGTATAATAGATAAGTGCATGAACATATGTAGAAAACATATCCCATACACTCAAAACAAATGACCAAGCCAATATGAGTGTGAGCCCAATATTAAAGGGGGGTTAATGAAGATTACCTCCCTATTTTAGAAAGGGGGTAAGTTCTATGTAATCATTCAACCCTCCTGGAAATTTACTTTACAATGTAAAAATCCAGTACTGCTCCCTTCTGGCAATATGAAGATCACTGTCCCCTGCTCTAATGTTCTCCTTAATTCTCTCAATGCCCATATAGTTAACCCCCTCTATGCTGCATCCATGGACATCCCTAAAATGGGACAATAGATGTGTCAGTGGTTTTGATGCCTCTTCCAACTTGTGGATGTTCTGAATATTCTGCAGATGTTCCATAATCTGTATTTTAAGATTACGCTTTGTTCTGATTATGTACTGTAGTCCGCAGCTGCATTGCAGCACACATACTATGTATGTAGACAGACAGTCACTGTAGTGTTTAATGTGATACTCACTACCAGTAACATGGGATTTTATAATCTTTTCGGATTTTAGTTTCAGACAGATTTTGCATCTATTGCATTTATAATTGCCGATTATGTACAAAGTATCTCTTAAATCCTTTTTCTGAATGTTATAAGTACCTTTAAGGAGGCATGGTGCAAAAATAGTTTGGATTGTCTTTTATTTTCTAAAAACTACAGGGGTTTTGGTGGAAAGAGCTTCATTGAGAATGGGATCCATTTGTAAAATACACCAGTGACGGGATAGTGCCTTTTTAATTAATGCAGGTGAACTATTGAATTGTTTAATAAAATAGGGAAATTGTTGTTTCAGTTTTTTTGTATCAACACTAGTGCCAATTGCTGAAAGAGGATTAATAGTTACGGTATTAATTTCACCTCTCACTAGGTTACCCACATTTTGTTACTTTTTATCTTTCTTGTGAAACAATGTTTCCCTGTTTTTATTCAACGCTTTCTGATATACGGTCAGTATTAATTGTTCCTTGTATCCCTTCTGTCTGAATCTTTATTTTAAGAATTCCGATTGTTCTTCAAAGATTCTAATATATGCACAATTGAACCTTAAGCGGAGGAACTGACTGTAGGGAATATTGTCAGTGCATTTGCATTCATGGCCATTAGTAGGATGTAAATTTTGAATTGACATTTGTGGTTTTAAAGTAAGTTTTGGTGAGGATACTGTTTCTCTCAATCAGGATGATCAGTTCCAGAAATCTAATTTGGTCGCTACTAATCTCACTCGTAAATAGCAGATAAAATTTGTTATTATTGATGTTCTTAACAAAAGAGTCAAAGGAATCATTATCTCCGTTCCAGATAATGAGAATGTCATCGATGTATCTCCTCCACAGCACGAGCTGTGGAGGAGATACACTGGTTTTCCGTATATGCTTTTTAGGATGAGAACAGCCTTTCTACTGGCAGGGGTAAGTGCAAGTTTTATTTACTTTATGCAGTGTATTTATGTTTTATTTTAAATGGGCAAATGCACTATTATCCATATCTGGATAATAGTCATTTTGACCATTACTGTACTGTATGTATTGGGGCGGGGGGGGGGGAGTGAACCAATTTGAATTTTATTTTATTATGCACAGTATTGATACCGCAAGCCTGTGGGAATCCCAGACACCCGTGGGGTCCACCCGAGGACCCCCGGACACATTTGGGGCCCCCGGACACCATGGGGACCACATAAGGACACCCACAAGCCCCTGTGATCAATCCAGTGCAGAAAAGAAATGCTTTATGTGGGGGTACAGCGGTGGATTAGTTGTATATTGTTGGGTAGTACATATTGTAATGTTTATTGTCGGCAGAGGGGGTTAGTTATGGGCCAAGTACCCCCTTCACTCACCCCCTCTGCCCCAATAAACCTACTATAGTGCCTTAACCCCTTCATTGCCTTAAGTAATGAAGCTGCTTTAATGTAATTTGTAATAATAATGTGTGGGAGCAGGGGGTCTCCTGAGCTGATCTGCTTTGATTTATGCCACAGAGACCCCCTGCTTCCTGAGTTACTGGCCCTAGTATAGGGCAACGTGTGCCAGTATCGCCGCCATTTTTAGATTGTCCACGTCACGGACCGAGGGATTTAAAAAATGGAGGAGATACCAGCACCCTATATAAGGGCCTGTAACTCAGGAAGTAGGGTTCCCTAAGGCTCAAATAAATGCGGTTCATCTCAGGAGATCTCCAGCTCCCGCGCATTATTAATAAAAATTACATTAAAGCAGCTTCATTGCTATGTGTATTATATATATGTAAGTGATCCAATGCTAGGTAAAAAAACATCTCTAAATCCTCATTGAAGCCTTTGCTGTGTGTATTATATATATATGCAAGTGATCCAATGCTAGGTAAAAACCATATTTGAATGCTGTTTTCTGTCTACCCCTAATCAAATTAAGTGTTGCCACCTAGGCAGGGAACACCCTGTGTAGAAAACCATCTGTTTGAATGTGCCTCAGATGTGCTAATTAAGCAGACAGAACCACACTGTCAGGTGACTTTTTAGGCCTATATAACCCCAGATAGAACAGCCCTATGCTGCCTGCAGCCCATATTCAAAGTGGCCCATTATAAGTGGCATGACTACTGAACAACTCAAGTTTAAAAGGAAGTAGCCCATTATTAGTGGCATGACTACTGAAAAACTCAAGTTTAAAAGGAAGTGGCCCATTACAAGTGGCATGATTACTGCCCAACTCAAGTTTAAAAGGAAGTGGCCCATTATAAGTGGCATGACTACTGACCAACTCAAGTTTAAAAGGAAGTTCAAAAGAAGTGAAGAAGAAGTGGACACACCAACATGCCCTGATTCCTGCATTTGAACTACGCTGGAAAGGAGGATATCATCTATACCAGACTGCATCATTACGGCTGTGATGCTGCCTTTTCCATTTATATTTGCTGTGACTTCACTTCTTCTCAAATTATGCACTTCTTTTTACCAGCCTCAGTATGTATCTAACTCTATTCATATATCTCCATCTCTCCTTCCTTCCCCACTTCTCAGTTCACATGAACTCCTTTCTTACCTGCGTCCTCTGACACCACACAGCTGTATCCCCTGCACTAAAAAACACCCCTACAAATCATCCTCACACATCCTCTTTCTATCCATGCTTCTCCTCCTTGCTTCTGGGGATATCTCTCCCAATCCTGGTCCCTGTCTTATTCCTACATGCGCTCGTCCTTGCCTGCCAATTGCAACCTCTACTCCTTCTGGTGTCAACCCCTCCAACCTCATACCCATCCCCTGCCACCCTCTCTCCTCTCTCCCTTTCTCCTGTGCCCTTTGGAATGCTCGCTCCCTTTCTAACAAGTTCCTCTCTGTACATGACTTTTTTCTCTCACTCTCTGCTCCTATTTGCTATAACTGAGACCTGGCTCACTCAGTCTGACTCTGCTCTGGAAGCTGCCCTCTCCTATGGTGGCCATTCCTTCTCCCTCATTCCGCACACTGATGGCAGGGGTGGAGGCGTGGGTCTCCTGCTCTCCTCTCTCTGCCGGTACCGAACCCTTCCTATTCCTCCCTCTCTTGCTTTTCCCTCCTTTGAGGCTCACACTGTCCAGATTTTCTCTCCTCTCCCTGTTCAAGTGGCGGTCATCTATCGCCCACCTACCTCTACTCATCCCCCTTCTGCCTTTCTCTCTCACTTTGAATCCTGGCTCTCTTTCCTTCTCTCCTTAGACTCCCCTGTTCTTCTCGTTGGGGACTTCAATTGCAACATTGATGACCCCTCTCTCCCTTGGGCTTCCCGCTTTCTTTCTCTAACCTCTTCTTTTGGCCTTCAACAGTGAACTGCAGCCAGCACCCACAAGGATGGCCACTACTTAGACCTGGTTTTCACTAAGAACTTCTCTCTCTCCAATTTCTCCATTTCCCCTTTTCCTCTCTCTGACCATCATCTCATCTCATTCTCTCTATCTCGCTTCTCCCCTTCTCCACCTCCATCTACCCCCCGGTTCTGCAGAAACCTGTGCTCTATTCACTTACCTGACTTTGAGTCCACTTTACGCTCCTCCCTCTCCTCTCTCAGCTCTGCTACAGACCCCGACAACCTGGTCAGGAACTACAACTCTGTCTTGTCCTCGTCTCTTGATCTACATGCCCTGCTTTCTCTCTGCCGCACTCGCCCTTCTAACCCTAGACCCTGGCTAAATTCCCACACACGCATGCTGTGTTCCTAAACTTGTTCCTCTGAACGCCTCTGGAGGAAGTCTTACACTCTCACAGACATCCTTCACTACAAATTTATGCTATCCTGTTTCAACTCTGCCCTCTTGCAAGCTAAACAAGCCTACTTTTCTGCACTAATCAACATGCACAAGTCTAACCCACGCCGACTGTTTTCTGTATTTGATACTCTACTCAAACCACCCTCAGCTGCCTCTCCTTCCTCCATCTCTGCTCAGGACTTTGCTGACTATTTTAAGGAAAGGTGGAATCCATACGTCAGAACATCCCCTCTGTTTCTTCCTCCCATCCTACACCTCTTCCTAACTCTCCTCCTGCCTTCCTTGACTCTTTTTCCACTGTCTCAGAGGAGGATGTTGATCGCCTCTTCTCCCTCTACCACTTGCCCCTTGACCCCATTCCCTCCCATCTCCTAAAACCTCTTGCTCCTACTATAATCCCTATGCTCACACAAATTTTTAACTCCTCCCTCTGCTCTGGAACCTTTCCATCCTCCTTCAAACATGCAACAGTCATACCATTACTCAAAAACAGCAAGCTTGACCCTACCTGTCTTCTAACTATTGACCTGTCTCCCTCCTGCCTTTTGCCTCTGAACTCCTTGAACGTCTTGTGTTCTCTCGCTTGCTCAATTTTCTCAACACCTATTCTCTCCTAGACCCTCTACAATCTGGCTTCCACACTGCTCACTCCACGGAAACAGCCCTCACTAAAATAACTGACGACCTCCATGCTGCCAAAAACAGAAGTCATTACACTCTGCTCTTATTACTCGACCTCTCTGCAGCATTTGACACTGTGTACCACCCTCTTCTCCTTCATATTCTCCATACTCTTGGAATTTGGAACAAAGCTCTATCCTGGATCTCATCCTACCTCTCCCATCGTACTTTCAGTGTCTCTTCTGCTAACACCTCCTCCTTCTCTATTGATGTCTCTGTGGGGGTACCCCAGGGCTCTGTCCTGGGACCTCTTCTCTTTTCTCTGTACACACTCTCTCTAGGTGACCTAATAACATATTTTGTGTTAAAATATCACCTCTATGCTGACGATACACAAATGTACGTTTCAACACCCGACCTTACACCTGCTGTACAAACCAAAGTTTCTGAATGTCTCTCTGCTATATCATCCTGGATGGCCCTCCACAGCCTTAAACTCAACATGGCTAAAACAGAGCACCTCATACTTCCTCCCAAACCTGGCCCTACTACCTCCTTCCACATTACTGTTGGAACTACGATCATTCACCCTGTAGCCCAAAAACGCTGCCTAGGGGTCACACTCGACTCCTCTCTCACATTCGCCCTTCACATTCAAAACATTTCTAAAACGTGTCGCTTTTTCCTTTGCAATATACCAAAGATACGCCCTTTCCTCTGTTGCTCAACTGCTAAAACTCTGACTCAGGCCCTCATTCTCTCCGTCTTGATTACTGTAACCTCCTGCTGTCCGGCCTTCCTGCTTCTCACCTGTCTCCCCTACAATCTATCCTAAATGCTGCTGCCAGAATCACTCTACTCTTTCCTAGATCTGTCTCAGCATCTCCCCTCATGAAATCCCTCTCCTGGCTTCCGATCAAATCCCGCATCTCACACTCCATTCTTCTCCTCACTTTTAAAGCTTTACAATCTTCTGCCCCTCCTTACATCTCAGCCCTAATTTCTCGCTATGCACCATCCCGACTCTTGCGTTCTGCTCAAGGATGTCTCCTTTCTACCCCTTTTGTATCTATAGCCCTCTCCCGCCTTTAACCTTTTTCACTGACTGCCCCACACCTCTGGAATGCCCTTCCCCTCAGTACCCGACTAGCACCCTCTCTATCCACCTTTAAGACCCACCTTAAGACACACTTGCTTAAAGAAGCATATGAATAGCACTGTGAATATTCTGAACACATGATACATAAAGCTTGGCCCCCTACAGACGCACTTACCAGAACTCCCACCTACTGTCTCTGTACGTTCTCCCTACCTACCAATTAGACTGTAAGCTCCTCGGGGCAGGGACTCCTCTTCCTTAATGTTACTTTTATGTCTAAAGCACTTATTCCCATGATCTGTTATTTATATTATCTGTTATTTATTTGATTTCCATATGTATTACTACTGTGAAGCGCTATGTACATTAATGGCGCTATATAAATAAAGACATACAATACAATACCGTATAGCCACTATAGTAACAATTGTTTTTTTATTTTTATGAGTTTTTTTCTACTAGTGTGCGGAAGCAGGGTCTCCTGAGGTTAACGCGTTGATTTCAGCATCGGGAACCGATGTGATACAGGCTCTGTTATGGGCTGCCGATATCCCAGTACAGGATTTAAATCCCACGGTTACGTGACACGGAGATTCAAAGCACTGGGATACCGGCACCCCATAACGGGGCCTTTATCTCGGGAAGAAGGGGTCACCGAGGCTGAAAACAATGCAGTTCAGGTCAGGAGACCCCCTACTCCCACACACTATTATCAAAATCATCTTTTTTATTGCAAGATCGCTTGTAAGAGCCATGCAGTTATCGCACTATTGGATTTATAGCGCGATAGCACAGATACAAAAAACAGGTCGGACGAAAGTGAATTTTTTCAATCGATTTAAAAAAAGTGGTGTTCCTTCTTAGTGAATACCATTTTTGGCCTCATGTCTTAGTGCGCAATAAATAAATGCATAGGGAACTATGCACTAATCACTGATAAGCCACTTATCGAGGCCTTTTCGCCAATAAGGCCAACTGCTATTCAGTTAGCCCCGATAAGTCGACGATAAAAGGCCTTTTCTGCAAAAAAAATTTCAGAGAAAAAAAACACACCAAACAAACAGCGACAAGTCACTTATCTGCAGGTTTTCAAACTTGTGTAATTGTAATAGCCCGATTAGCTTATCGAGGCTATTCGCGGCTCTAGAATAGAGATTTCCTCACTGAAGCGGCGAGGGGGACTTAGAAAAAAAGATGCTTTTATCCTTTATTGGATTGATGCCGGGAGTCTCCTGAGCGGATATCCATTAATATCAGCACCGGAGGCCCCCGGCATGAATCCCATGCATTATAAATATATTTACAGGCAAATCCAATACCTTAGCGGCTAACCGCTAAGGCAATGAAGGAGTTAAGGAACAACAGCAGCTTTATTGGTGGCTGAGGGGGTCAGTGAAATGGGTACTTGGCCCTTCACTCACCCCATCTGCCCCCCAAAAAACATTACAATATTGTCACAGGAGACCAGGTTTATCAACATCTTTTTATACCGTGATTATTGATTGAGCAAAGCAAGGAGATAAAATAAATTGTAATTTATTTCAGGAAAAGACATACACACAATGTAACACAATTTACAGGGTTAACACACTTACTGGGAACTGGGCTAATAAATAAATCTATCCTTTAAACGAAATTCACAAAAATGACTTCTATAGGGGCCTTTTCCAATGATCGGTAGGTACTCAGAGAAAATTCTGGAACTGATTTCAGCATGCATTGCCAGACGCGGCCGCTGTGTTCTTCAAAAGTGGGACTTACAGTAGCAGAATTCTTGAGTCAAAATCTTTGTAGCCGGCTCGCATCTATTCATTACAGAGCATCTTTGAATTTGCTGCTGTTGGTTTGGCACTTGGAATCTGCGCTCCGCAGCCTATCAGAGCATGGGAATTCTCCTGCCAGCAATCACCGATTTGCCGGTATTGTAAATTTGGGAGGGCACCTTTTTTAATTCTGCAAAGGGGCATGCGCCAACCTGGCACCACTGCCTCTTTGCACACTGAGCCCATTTGCTGTCCAGGCTCCACAGAGTCTGGGATCTGGCAAATGGTGGCCGGATAGCCCTGTGTTAGCCTAGGATGCGGGTACTCAAGCAGAACTGCTGAACCCCTCCAGTTCTAACGCCTTGGCATCCCTGAGACTTTCTAGTCTGGACTCCACACAGACCAATAGGCACCGAGCTTGGTAGCCAACTAGTCCCTCAAAATCCATGACTTGGAAATCCCACAGTTTATTCACAGGTTATCAGTACATATAACTATTAAACATAACTCTTTAATAAAATATACTGTTTCCTGTATCTTGTGTGATAAATGTGTAAGTCCCTATTCTGTTGTCAGGGATGGTGTGAGGGGATATACTGCTTACACTCACTAGCCTCATTCTTGGCACACATTAGAAAATACATTTTAAAACTTTTTACACACAAGAAATCACTCTCAGCTTTAGCACGTAGATGGAGCACACCCTGAACCCGTATCTCAGGTTCAGGGTACCTGGGCATGTATCTGGGCACACTTCCTTATGCTAGGAAGCCCTCTTTATACTTGGGACCTTTGTATGGTTGCAGGTATACATTAATCCCTTCATGCCCATTTACCCTTTCTGAATGATTGTCACGGGAGACCAGCACTTTTAACACCAAATTATCGGGATCATTGATTGAGCAAAGAGATAAAATTATTTGTAATTTATTTCCACAAAATGACATACACACTATGATACACAATTACACTTGAAATACCCTTACTGGAATGGGGTAAAATGAAATATCTTGTTCCCAAAACAAAATCTTTGAAATCAGACCGAGGAGCAATTTCCGAGAAGCAGGAGTTGCTCGCAAACAGAGCTGGAAACAGTCCTCGGTCAGTGGCGCCTGTCGCAACCGCTGTTACTCCGCTGGAGCTGCTTTGTTTGTTCTGCCTCTTTGGTATTGGTACCTGGAACCTTAGTTCTTACGAACTCCAGAATCTTGTCACAATCTTAGTTACCGTGTTAATCTTAGGATGAGTCTCACTCTCGATGGGCTGGAGGGATTCTTATAGGGTTAAATTGTATTGTATTGTATGTCTTTATTTATATAGCGCCATTAATATACATAGCGCTACAAAGTAGTAATACATGTGGTAATCAAATAAATAACAGATAATATAAATAACAGATCATGGGAATAAGTGCTTTAAACATAAAAGTAACATTTCGGTAGAGGAGTCCCTGCCCCGAGGAGCTTACAGTCTAATTGGTAGGTAGGTAGAACGTACAGAGACAGGAGGGAGTTCTGGTAAGTGCGTCTGCAGGGGGCCAAGCTTTATGTATCGTGTTCAGAATATCCACAGTGCTATTCTCCTATACCTAACCCATGCAGCCAATCTCTCTGTGGGAATAATATTTCTCACCTGTCCTGAGTTGCCAATACCTCAGAGCCCTGGCAGAGGAGGCTTCTAATTCTGCCATGGGCATGTGCGAACCTCGCACCTTTGCCGCTTACCTTATGAGACCCGGCCCCTCTTACCTGGTGACACTATGTGTGGCCTGGGACGCCATCTTGCCCATCTGCCAGACATTCACTAAGATGGGGATACTTGGGATATCCCTCGCAACCCGACACCTTAGTCGGTCTGAAATATATATATATCTTTTAAAGAGGACAGCGCGATTGCAAGAATCTTTATTGTGACTCAAAGGTAAATCCATCTTGTCTATACTAGATATACAGTACTGTACACCACTTTCCTTGTATATACTGAGGTTTCCCTTTTAGTACATATACACCCATATCTGTATGCTGCTACACCAGTTGCTTTTGATTAGAGTTGGTATATTCACTCTTTGCTCTAACATCTACCTCTACATAGGGGTTTACCTATCATCTGATTAGGTTTATGCCAACTGTTGTATATTTATATATACAGTAGGGCACACACTTCCAAGAGGATTTTATTTACTCCACACTTTATATGTTCATTTATTGCTATCATATGTTTATTAAAACTCTATTATTTTGTCACTTTTAGTCCTACTGTATGTGGACATATGTGTATATATATATCAGCTGATGGTTAGCCTTTGGTTAGAAACCATTTGTTAGAGATATTTATATCTCTTGGAGTAATTACTCCTTTTACTACTTTCCCCAGCGAGTGCTAGATATTGGATTCTTTTGGGTTCTCTTTGAACCCACCTTGTTAATATTACTGGGAACCAAACAATTTACTTCAGAATCATAGTCTGCATGTTTAACTTGATTATCACTGATGCTGTTCTATTAAATCTTCAACATTCCAAATTATGTATGCTTACTGTATTATTTGATCAATTCTTCTTTAGGCCTCGGCCATGTTTACCGCTTGCTCGCGGAAGCGTGCTGACGAGCGCTCCCGCTCAGCACTGAGCCCCTAGAGCTGCAATTAGAGCGGCTTTAGTAGGGGCTCACCTGCGCTTCCGCAAGCGTGCGGAAGCGCAGGTCTTAGGGGAATTTAAAATTCCCCCACTTGCCGGGCGACAGGCCGGTCACGTGAGTGGTTTGCCCAATGAGGGCGAACCAGCTCTGTGACATCACTGGCCTTCCCCCGGCCAGTGACGTGCCCACCCTCGGCCCGCCCCCGGCCCACCCCCTGACGGCCTGCTGACAGCACTTGCGGTAAGCAACCGCAAGGCCAGGGAAAGCAACCGCTTTCCCTGCGCCTCAGCGCGCCAAAAGCACGCCAGCAGGGAGCCTGGCCGAGGCCTTATCCTTCTGTAAAACCCGGGTATCATGGCTATCATCACTTAAAATTCCTGTAAAGACACACTCAGCTGGAGCAGCGGCGGTGTCCAGCGGCTCCCGGGAGAGGGTGGGAAATGGCAGGGGTTGTGCAGGGTGGCGCCATCTTGCGCGAGTTCGCACATGTGCAGTTGGAGCTCCGGCGGCCCTTTCCAGTTGCGGATGCGCGAGGACAAGCGCACGAAGGGCTAGCCTACTAGGGAAGGCTGTTGGAAGGGACAACAAGTCCCTTGAGCCTCAGGAGTGCCCCACATGACGCCCGGGAGCCAATAGTGCTGGAGTATCTCCCTACTCTCAGGGATTGATACATTTTGCGTGTTGGAGACACGGCAGTCAGCGCCAGGAGAGTCTAGGGGAAGGAGGTGAGGGTGCAGGGGTCAGTGACCCACTGCATTAGGCCAGCAGCCCCCTAGGCCCGAGTTAGCCCCTGAGCCCCTCAGTAGATTGTGTCACTGCAGGGACAGGCCCTAGGTTAGGGACCCTGCCCCTTTTAGTGTCAGTAGCACAGTTAGGGACACAGCGGACGCTGCGTTTCCCATTCTGAGGCTTGGGATCAGGCCTACTCTGCAACAAGAGCGGAATAATCCCACAGTGGACATCCCTGACTGAGCACCGCGCTGGTGGAACCGGCATCGCCAAGGAGGTCGTTGGATCCTTTTCGAAGATTTGTTGAATGCCCAGGTGCAGCCGCACAGAGCAGGTATTGTAAATTAAGTGCACCAACTACAGAGAACTCACACATTGTGGCAGCGCTAACCACGGGACAAGGGTTATACTGTGGACACAGTGTGGGGGTACACGGTGGTGGGTACAAGGTTTACACTCCTAAGTGAGAGTGAATGACATTTGAGACTTCGGTACATGGTGTGGAGTTATCCCCCAGGGGGAGAAGTATTACAGAGTGACACAGTTATTGTTGCTGATACGGGTGTAATGTGTTATGTTTATTCTGCATTTAGTAAACTGTTATATTTATACTTCTGTGTATGTGGTTACTATATGTGGGTCCTGTGTGGGGTACATTCTACACTCCTAAAATCCTACACAGGTGGAGGCACTGTAAGAAAGATCATTCCAGAGGATTCACCCCAGGTTCCCTTCAGCGGAGGCTCAGGCCTCCTGTGAACCTGCAGGTATACTCACCACACCAGGTAACATATAGGTTCCCCCCCTCACATGCACTCTATCTGCGATTGGGACTGGGGGAATACCCGTTACATATATATCTACTATATATTTCTGAAAGCATTGTATGTATGTATGTATGTATGTATGTATGTATGTATGTATGTATTTTTCCCTGGTGTGTTCCCTGTCCCTAGCGGCAATCTCATTGGTCCCTTGCCCCACCCGCCCCCGCCCGCCCCCACACACCTCTCATTGGCCTCACACACTTACACCACCCCCTTGGCCCGCCCCCCACACCTCTCATTGGCGTCACACACTCACACCACCCCCTTGGCCCGCCCCCTCACACACTAACACCACCCCCTCACACACTGACACCACCACATTGGCCCACCCCCCACACCTCTCATTGGCCTGACACACTCACACCACTGTTTCAAGGCCCCCTTGGCCCGCCCCCGCACACCTCACCACTGCCTCACTCTCCCAGCCCTCACTGAGCTTTGGGAACGCACCTAACTCTCACTGCTCTGGGAGACGACGCTTCACAGCTCTCATCTCTGAATGCACTAAACCCTCTCACCTCTCAACGCACTAAACCGTCAGCAGCTGCTACCACCAAAAGGAATCAGGTACAGACTCTCTATATATTGTGTAAGCACCTGAAAACCGCAGGACACAACATAACTCACCTTCAGCCTCATGCGACACACTGCTTCACCGGAAAAATAAAGCCTTCCTGTCGGCACCAAATTTATTCATATACCGTCCAACACAACACTCCAAAAACACTCCGTTGCCACACAAACCCACCCCCCACCCCGCCACCCCCCACATCCCCCCACAACCCTCCCCCCCCACAAACACCCCCCCAAACACCCCCCACTCACAAACACCCCCCCCCTCACAAACACCCCCCCCAAACACCCCCCCCCCCCACAAACACCCCACCCCCGACTCACCTTCAGCCTCATGCGACACACTGCTTAACCGTTACAATAAAGCCTTCCTGTCGTAAAACCCCTTATAACAGGGTCGCGGAAAATACAAAATGGCCGCCGCATCAGCGCGTCTTCACCCCTTCACACCGCAGGACAGGAGATGGGAGGGGGGATGCCCCTCCGGTCCCGGCTCCCCCCTGTCACCACGTGACAGGCCGCGGGACGTGAGATGGGAGGGGGGATGCCCCTCAGGTCCCGGCTCCCCCCGTCACCGCGTGACAGGCCGCGGGACGTGAGATGGGAGGGGGCATGCCCCTCCGCTCCCGGCTCCCCCCTGTCACCGCGTGACAGGCTGTGGGACGTGAGATGGGAGGGGGGATGCCCCTCCGGTCCCGGCTCCCCCCTGTCACCGCGTGACAGGCTGCGGGACGTGAGATGGGAGGGGGGATGCCCCTCTGGTCCCCGCTTCACCTTCTCCCCACCGTTGTCCCCGCTGCCTGTGCAGGAGGAGGGGGGGGAGCGGGTGTTGGTGCTGGTGTGTGTAATTGTGTGAGACTGTGTGTGAGTGTCTGTGAGTGTGTGTAAGTGTGTGTAAGTGTCTGTGACTGTGTGAAACTGTGTGTAAGTGTCTGTGACTGTGTGTGACTGTGTGTAACTTTGTGTGACAGTGTGTGTAAGTGTTTCACAGTGTGAGAGTGTGTGTGAGTGTGTGTAAGTCTGTGTAAGTGTCTATGACTGCGTGAAACTGTTTGAAACTGTGTGAAAGTGTGTGTAAGTGTGTGTGACTGTGTGTGATTGTGTGTGAGTCTGTGTAACACTGTGTGTGTGTGTGTGTGTGTGTGTGTGTGTGTGTGTGTGTGTGTGTGTGTGTGTGTGTGTGTGTGTGTGTGTGTGTGTGTGTGTGTGTGTGTGTGTGTGTGTGTGTGTGTGATGCACTGTGCAGTGTGAGCAATGAGCAGTGTGTCAGTGTGTGCAGTGTGAGCAATGACCACTGTGTGTGCAGTGTGAGCAGTGTGTGTGCAGTGTGCAGTGTGTGTCAGTGTGAGCAGTGTGTGTGCAGTGTGCAGTGTGTGCAGTGTGAGCAATGAGCAGTGTGTGTGAACTGTGTGCAGTGTGAGCAATGAGCAGTGTGTCAGTGTGTGCAGTGTGACCAATGAGCAGTGTGTGTGCAGTATGCAGTGTGTGTCAGTCTGAGCAGTGTGTGTGCAGTGTGCAGTGTGACCATTGAGCAGTGTGTGTGCAGTATGCAGTGTGTGTCAGTGTGAGCAGTGTGTGTCAGTGTGAGCAGTGTGTGTGCAGTGTGAGCAGTGTGTGTGCAGTGTGCAGTGTGTGTCAGTGTCAGCAATGAGCTGTGTATGTGTGTGTGCAGTGTGAGCAGTGAGCAGTGTGTGTGCAGTGTGCAGTGTGTGTCAGTGTGACCAGTGTGTGTGCAGTGTGTGTCACTGTGAGCTGTGTGTGTGCAGTGTGCGTCAGTGCGAGCAATGAGCAGTGTGTGTGCAGTGTGCAGTGTGTGTGTGCAGTGTGCAGTGTGTGCAATGTGAACAATGAGCAGTGTGTGTGCAGTATGAGCAGTGTGTGTCAGTGTGAGCACTGTGGGCCTCATGCAGTAAGCCCCGATAAGGCTTTTTCGGCATTTTATAGCCGTTTTTTGCCCTCCTGATTCAGTAAGCCCCGATAAGTGGGAATTATCGGCAACTTTTCTTCCGAAAAAAAAAATTTCGCCACCCGGCTGCCGATAAGCCACTTATCGGGACTTTTTTTTCCCGCCTGAATTCAGTAAGCCCCGATCAGCTTTTCTGTGCTGATCGGCAGGCCAGATTGGAGATTTTATGGCCAATCCAGCCCGCCAACTAAAGTTGGCAACTTGCTGAAGGAGAAGCATCGGCAAGGGCGACACTTAGGAAAAATCAGCCCTTTTTCCTGCCTGTGATTGATGCCGGGGGTCTCCGGAGCTGATACCCGCACCGGAGCCCCCCGGCATGCATCCGAGGCAGGAAAAAGGCATTTAAAAGCCACTTCATTACCTTAGCGGCTAACCGCTAAGGCAATGAAGGGGTTAACCCACCGTGCCAGCGTTATTGTGGGTAGCGGGGATGGGTTAGGGGGGTATTTGGCCCTGGGTGTGAGTTTAGGACTTGCGGGGGGGATGCGGGGGCACTTAACCCCTTCACGACCGTAGCGGTTAATACCGCTACGGTCCTGAAGGGGTTAAGGCCTCCCGCTACCCACCCACAAGCCCTAAACAACCACCGTTGGGGCTAATGCCCCCTTCACACACCCCCACTACCCACAATAATAAAAAAACACACCCCAGCCACACAATAACGAAATAAATAAATAATTAAATAATTATATATATATATATATATATATATATATATATATATACCCAACAACACCTATACCCCCCTAACATACAGTATAGTAATGGGCAGAATGACTATTATCCACAAATGGATAATAGTGCAGTTGTCCATTTACAATACATACACAACAATAAAGACTTTAAATACATATAGCACTCACCCATGTCCCACTGCCACGATGAAGGCCTTCCTCATCTTCATCCTGCCCATGCCCCATCCGCTTCTGCAAAACAAACACAAGAATTACAACATCCAAATTAATGTCCCCTAACCCCTTAATCACCATAGCGGTTATTAACCGCTACAGTTATTAAGGGGTTAAGCCACCATCACCCACATACCCTCCCCCACAAAGCCCCCCAACCACCCTCACCCAATACCCACAGCGGAGTCCTACCAAATACCCTTGGGCCTAATACCCCCTCCCCCAGCACATACAGTACAATAATGTGCCAAATAACTATTATCCACATAGGGATAATACATTATTTGGCCATTATTAAACACATTCAATACCGTTAAAATGTAAAGAAAATTGTACTAACCTCATCAATAAGAAGTCTCCGTCGCCAGCATCATCCTTGGGGTCCGTTGCCAACATTATAAATAGCCACAACATTTGAATATCATTAACATAACACTGAACCCCTTAATCACCTTATCGGGTACTAACCTGAAAGGTAATTAAGGGGTGAAGCCATCCTGCAATGCCTACAACAGTTATGCATAACATCCTCAGTGAAATAAAAACCAATTGCCTAACCAAATTCCATTTAATCATTCAATCTGTAGGCTCACATGCCTCATAAAACATTGCATTTACAGTGTAAACATGTAGCATAACATGTAAACTGCATGTACACGCTGCAAATCAATGTTAACAATACAATAATCTCACTCAAATCGCCATACATCACAAGAAGTATATTATTTAATCCAATAAACTCACCATCAATGAATTACCACACATCACTTACATCCCTAAACAATTAAAATACCATCCATACCAATTACACAATGAACTAAAGCTATCCTAACAGAGAACAACTTCAAAACATAGTCAAAAGTACACCAACAATTTCAATATACTAAAGCAAGGCTTTCCATATCCTACTGTATGGCCTGGAAGCCCAAAACTTACATCTGTCTAAAAATAAAATACATTTAGTACACATCAATGCATAGCCTCAATGATTAACAATACAGAATTAGAAGCTTTAACAACACTATCATTTCTTACCCTGTATATATATCTGTACACATACATACAGACATACATACAGTGGGAAGAAATGATATGCATTATAAAAAATGAAAACATGAAAAAGCAACACAAAAAACAGTTACATTAAGTACATTTCTTTATTTAACTTACCATTACTTGCCCCCACCGACTCCCGTTGATCAGCTTACTCACGTACCAATCCACGACACCATCCACGACACCATCCACGACACCATCCACGACACAATCCAGGAACAAATCCACGAACCAAACCAGGAACCAATCCAAGAACAAGTGCAGGAACCAATCCAGGAAGCAAGCCACGAAGAAATCCACGAAACAATCCACGACACGATCCAGGAACAGGAACCCATAAAAGAAAAGAAAAAAACAAATTAAACATTAAAATAATAAAACATGACAATCAAGGGTTGTACTAGTTTTATTCTTAGTGAATCTGTATTAAAATACCTTGTTCCGGGGTCTTCTTGATGTCCGGTGCCACGCCCTGGTCTTCAGTCTTCAGGAGGAGGTCCGTCCTCCTCGGCATCTGCCTTCAAAATGAGACGACATAGGCTTTTAAAGGCCTATGACGTCACATTTGTCGTCATATGGTTCCCACGTGTAAGGATGTGCTCACCACAAACGAGACGGGACCGCGGTGCTGAGGTGGGATAGGAAAGAACGCCACCCACAGCCACGAGGGCACGTCTTGATTGAAGAGTGGTCTGGGATTCCGGATCGGGGTAGGAGAGGTACGGTAGGTAGAGAGGCCGTTAGCCAGGTCCGGGGTTAGAGAGAGGGACGTTGTCGTTTACCGTAAGCCAGGATCGGGATTCCAGAGGTGCGGAGAGTCGTGTAGCCGTATGCCGAGTTCGGGATGCCAGAGGTACAGGAAGACGTAGCGGAAGCCGGTTCAGTTCACGAGGAAGTCTGCGAAATAGAATAAGGAGGCAGAGAGAGGTGAGAACAACTGGTTCTATGCTCAGCCAACGAGTCAGTGATTCTGCCAGGTATATATAGGAGAGAGGGTCCAATAGCAGTGCAGCAAGGTGGAGGTGTGTGGAAGGGCCAGGCTACCGCAGGGATAGGTCCAGAATGAGTCCCATGGGAGGAGCCATAAAGCCCAGTAGTCTGAGTGCATTTGATTGCAGCAATGTTTTGATGCGCTGTACCTTTAATGGGTTGGAGCGACGTCGTGTGGCCAGGCCTCCGTATAGCAGGGTTTGCGTGCGCGTGACCGGGTGAAGCCGTCAGCCCGAGATTAGAAGTGCAGTCCTGGCGTGCGCGCGCGCGCCCACGTGAAGCAGTGACCGGTGCTCCGGTGAGGGAATGAGAGTGTGCTGCGGGGATCACCGTCGGAGCTGTAGGTGAGTGAGGAGCACGCCGAGGGCGGCGTGACTCCCAAACCCTCACAGTACCCCCCCCTTCAGGGGCGACCTCCGGGCGTCCATGACATGGCTTGGAGGGATGCTTGCGATGGAAAGCCTGAACGAGGCGAGGCGCGTGGAGATCCCGGTGGGAAATCCAGGAACGTTCCTCAGGTCCAAAGCCCTTCCAGTGAACCAAATATTGTAACCCTCCTCTGGAGATCCTAGAATCCAGGATAAACTGAACCTCGTACTCCTCTTGACCTTGGACCAGAAGAGGAAGTGGAGATGCCGTGGACTTAGAAAAGCGAGAACTCCGGAATGCAGGTTTAAGTAAGGAAACATGAAAGACTGAAGGAATCTTCAACGAGGGTGGAAGACGCAAACGATAAGCCACAGGATTAATCCTCTTGACCACAGGAAAGGGGCAGAGAAACTTAGGTGCTAACTTCATGGTAGGAACCTTTAAACGAATGTTCCTGGAGGAAAGCCAAACACTGTCTCCTGGGACGAATTCCGGAACCTGGCGTCGAAGACGATCTGCCTGAAGTTTCTGTCTCCCAGTAGCCACCCTTAAGTTCTCCTGAGTCCTTGTCCATAAGTCCTTTAAGCGGGAGATGCGTTTATCAACTGCTGGTACTCCTGAGGGTATAGGAGAGAAGGGTAGGCGGGAAGGGTGAAAGCCATAATTTATGAAGAAGGGCGATTCTTGAGTGGAGTCATTGCGAAGGGAGTTAAGAGCAAACTCAGCCCAAGGAAGTAGATCTACCCAATCATCCTGAGTCTCGGCTATGAAACACTGAAGGTATTGTTCCAGGTTTTGGCTGGCCCTCTCCGTCTGCCCATTGGTCTGTGGGTGGTAACCCGAGGAAAAATGAAGTGAAATACCCAACCTTCGAGAAAAGGCTCTCCAAAATCTTGACACAAACTGGGACCCACGATCAGAGACGATGGTTGCAGGTACTCCGTGAAGACGAAAAATCTCCTGGATAAAAATGTCCGCAAGCCTGGAGGAATTTGGAAGACCCCTTAAGGGCACCAGGTGAGTTTGTTTGGAAAAACGATCAATTACCACAAGGATGGTATTCTTTCCTTTGGAGTCTGGGAGCTCCACAATGAAATCCATAGAAATATGGTTCCAAGGACGGTCTGGAATGGGTAAGGGAAGAAGAAGGCCTGCAGGTCTAACCCGGGGTACTTTATTGCGAGCACAAGTGCCACATGCTTTGACGAACTCCTCCACATCCTTAGCCCTCTCAGGCCACCAGAAGGTACGTTGAACAAGGTCGTTGGTTTTCCGTATCCCTGGATGTCCTGCAGACTTAGAGGAATGGCACCACTCGAGAACCCTTTTGCGGTGTTGAGGCGCCGTGTAGAGTCTTCCCTCTGGAACCTTGAGCCCCATAGGAATCTGTGATTGCTCGGATTGGATCTTGCCCATGATATCAAACGAGTTGGCGGACAGGATACATCTAGAGGGAATAATAGTCTCTAGCTGCTCTTCAGACTTGTCTTCAGCAATGAATTGTCGAGACAGAGCATCCGCCTTTAGATTTTTGGAGCCAGGGATGAAGGAGATGAGAAAATTGAATCGAGAAAAAAATAATGCCCAGCGGGCTTGTCGAGAGTTCAAACGACGTGCCCCTTCTAAGTAGAGAAGGTTCTTATGGTCTGTAAGAATGGTTATAGGTGTCTCAGTACCTTCTAAGAAGTGTCTCCACTCTTCTAGTGCCAATTTGATCGCCAAAAGCTCCCGGTTCCCGACATCATAATTCCGTTCTGCGGCCGAAAATTTCTTCGAAAAGAAGGCACATGGATGCAGTTTAGCTAAGGGAGATGTCCTCTGTGACAAGACGGCCCCAGCCCCGATGTCCGATGCATCTACCTCCAAGGTAAATGGAAGTTTAGGATCCGGGTGGTTGAGGATGGGAGCAGACACAAAAGCCTTTTTTAGCAGATCAAATGCCCGTATGGCGGTTTCAGACCATGATGAAGGATCTACACCTTTCTTAGTGAGAGCCGTTATGGGAGATACTGTAGAGGAAAAATTGCGGATGAAACGTCGGTAATAGTTTGCAAAACCCAGAAAGCGTTGCACGGCTTTGAGAGTGGTAGGACGAGGCCAGTCCAAAATAGCCTTAAGTTTCTCTGGATCCATGTTGAAACCGGAGTCAGAGATAACGTATCCCAAAAACGCCACCGATTTGAGGTGGAACTGACATTTCTCCAATTTCGCAAAGAGATGGTTCTCCCGAAGGCGTAACAGCACTTGTTGAACATGGTCGATGTGTTCTTGAACGGATTTAGAAAAGATGAGGATGTCATCTAAGTAAACAATAAGAAATGAATTAAGAATGTCCCGAAAGATCTCGTTAACAAAATCCTGAAAAACTGCTGGTGCGTTGCACAAACCGAATGGCATAACCAGATACTCGTAGTGGCCGTCATGGGTGTTAAAAGCAGTCTTCCACTCGTCCCCCTCTCGTATCCTTACTAAATTGTAATCACCTCTCAGGTCCAGTTTAGAAAAGATAGTAGCTCCCTGGAGGCGGTCGAAGAGTTCCGGAATCAAAGGCAGAGGGTATCGATTTTTGCGTGTGATATTATTCAAACCCCGGTAGTCGATGCATAGACGGAGAGAACCGTCCTTCTTCTTGACGAAGAAGAATCCTGCTCCGACCGGGGAGGAAGATTTTCTGATGAAACCCCTTTCTAAGTTCTCGGCAATATAAATGTTCATGGCTTTAGTCTCTGGAAGAGAGAGAGGGTAGGATCTTCCCCTGGGAAGAGGTGCTCCAGGAAGTAGGTCAATGGGACAATCAAAAGACCGATGCGGTGGTAGTACCTCGGAACGTGCTTTATCGAATACGTCACGAAATTCCCAGTACACAGAAGGTAAGGAGTTGATCTTCTCTGATATGGTAGATACGCCACCGATCTTCTGGAAAACCCTGGTACATGTCTTGACACAAGAAGGAGCCCACTGTACAGGTTCCCGATCCGTCCAGTCGATGCGAGGATTATGAAGTTGGAGCCAAGGAAGACCCAAAATCAACTCAGCAGAGGGAGTGTGGATTACATCGAGAGTAATGATCTCCGTATGGACGTCGACGAACTGCAGTAGAAGAGGTACCGTCTGTAGTGTGATGAATGCCGGATTTAGAGGTCGACCGTCAATGGCCTCCAGACCTACAGGCGTCCTCCTGTTGATAAATGGAATATTGTTCTGTCTAGCAAAAGTCTCATCAATGAAATTACCTGCAGAACCGGAATCAATGAACGCACGTGCCCGGGTGTGAAACCCTTCTCCAGACAGTATTATAGGCAAGACTATCCTGGTAGGAAGGATGTTTTGGACGATGGGAGAAAGGGTCAGTATTCCCAATGAAACTCTCCGGGATCTCATTGGGAGCTGGCGTTTCCCGGTCTGTGGGGACACTGGGGTAAAGCGTGAGTGGAATTGCCACAATACATACAAAGTCCGGCCGTGCGCCGACGTTGCTTCTCAGCAGACGACAGCCTGTTGCCCCCCAACTGCATTGGTTCAGGAATGTCCCCGGAAGAAGGTGACGGAGCCACGAAGGTGGGAGCAAGACTTCTTGGAACCCGTTGACGGTAATGAGAACGTTCGTATCTCCGCTCCAGTAGGCGCTGATCCACACGGATAGCCAGAGCGATTAACTCCTCCAGGTTAGTAGGACGATCTCGTGCGGCGAGTTCATCCTTTAGAGTTTCAGCCAGACCTTGCCAGAACGCAGAAGATAGAGCCTCGTTGTTCCAACCCGTCTCAGCAGCAAGAGTGCGGAACTCCACGGCATACACGGCAACCGAACGATCTCCTTGAGTTATGTGGTGTAGAGCAGAAGCTGCCGTTAACTTCCGTGCTGGAGTATCGAAAACTCTTCGGAATTCCTCGACGAAAAGATCGATGTCCTGCGTGAGAGCCCCCTGTTGTTCCCAGATGGGAGAGGCCCATGCCAGTGCCTGGTCGGTGAGAAGGGAGTAGATGTAGCCAACCTTGGAGACAGAAGACACAAAGCGAGAGGGGGAGAGACGAAATTGAACGAGACATTGGTTAATGAAACCCCGGCATCCTTGTGGATCCCCCGCGTAGTGTTTGGGAGGAGGAATACGTGGTTCTGGAGTGAACGGAGGTATCGGGAAAGGATTTGCCGGTGCCACGGGTGGAGATTGGCGCGTGAGGCCTCGAACTTGAAGAGTAAGGGCGTGGACGCTTTGCTGTAAAGCATCCATTCGTTTATCAGATTGGTCCAGATAAGACTCTAATCTTGTAAAAAGAGCAGTATGGGCATTTAAAGTCCGCTCCACCTCAGCGGGGTCCATTTTTGGTGGGCTGAGCATAATGTAAGGATGTGCTCACCACAAACGAGACGGGACCGCGGTGCTGAGGTGGGATAGGAAAGAACGCCACCCACAGCCACGAGGGCACGTCTTGATTGAAGAGTGGTCTGGGATTCCGGATCGGGGTAGGAGAGGTACGGTAGGTAGAGAGGCCGTTAGCCAGGTCCGGGGTTAGAGAGAGGGACGTTGTCGTTTACCGTAAGCCAGGATCGGGATTCCAGAGGTGCGGAGAGTCGTGTAGCCGTATGCCGAGTTCGGGATGCCAGAGGTACAGGAAGACGTAGCGGAAGCCGGTTCAGTTCACGAGGAAGTCTGCGAAATAGAATAAGGAGGCAGAGAGAGGTGAGAACAACTGGTTCTATGCTCAGCCAACGAGTCAGTGATTCTGCCAGGTATATATAGGAGAGAGGGTCCAATAGCAGTGCAGCAAGGTGGAGGTGTGTGGAAGGGCCAGGCTACCGCAGGGATAGGTCCAGAATGAGTCCCATGGGAGGAGCCATAAAGCCCAGTAGTCTGAGTGCATTTGATTGCAGCAATGTTTTGATGCGCTGTACCTTTAAGGGGTTGGAGCGACGTCGTGTGGCCAGGCCTCCGTATAGCAGGGTTTGCGTGCGCGTGACCGGGTGAAGCCATCAGCCCGAGATTAGAAGTGCAGTCCTGGCGTGCGCGCGCGCGCCCACGTGAAGCAGTGACCGGTGCTCCGGTGAGGGAATGAGAGTGTGCTGCGGGGATCACCGTCGGAGCTGTAGGTGAGTGAGGAGCACGCCGAGGGCGGCGTGACTCCCAAACCCTCACACCACGGCCCTGATTGGGCCGTGAAAACCATGTGTTTTGGCCGATGTAAAAAAATTGATGACGTCACTTAAAGGCAATGCCAGCACAGCCAATCAGAATGGCTTTGCTGCTATTGCCTTTAAGAAAACGTCATGAAATGACACATGGCCGGACTCACATGGTAAGCCAGCCAATCAGAGTAGGGATGGAGTTGCCACGCTCTGATTGGCTGGCTTACCATGTGAGTCCGGCCATGTGTCATTTCATGACGTTTTCTTAAAGGCAATAGCAGCAAAGCCATTCTGATTGGCTGTGCTGGCATTGCCTTTAAGTGACGTCATCAATTTTTTTACATCGGCCAAAACACATGGTTTTCACGGCCCAATCAGGGCCGTGGGAACCATATGACGACAAATGTGACGTCATAGGCCTTTAAAAGCCTATGTCGTCTCATTTTGAAGGCAGATGCCGAGGAGGACGGACCTCCTCCTGAAGACTGAAGACCAGGGCGTGGCACCGGACATCAAGAAGACCCCGGAACAAGGTATTTTAATACAGATTCACTAAGAATAAAACTAGTACAACCCTTGATTGTCATGTTTTATTATTTTAATGTTTAATTTGTTTTTTTCTTTTCTTTTATGGGTTCCTGTTCCTGGATCGTGTCGTGGATTGTTTCGTGGATTTCTTCGTGGCTTGCTTCCTGGATTGGTTCCTGCACTTGTTCTTGGATTGGTTCCTGGTTTGGTTCGTGGATTTGTTCCTGGATTGTGTCGTGGATGGTGTCGTGGATGGTGTCGTGGATGGTGTCGTGGATTGGTACGTGAGTAAGCTGATCAACGGGAGTCGGTGGGGGCAAGTAATGGTAAGTTAAATAAAGAAATGTACTTAATGTAACTGTTTTTTGTGTTGCTTTTTCATGTTTTCATTTTTTATAATGCATATCATTTCTTCCCACTGTATGTATGTCTGTATGTATGTGTACAGATATATATACAGGGTAAGAAATGATAGTGTTGTTAAAGCTTCTAATTCTGTATTGTTAATCATTGTGGCTATGCATTGATGTGTACTAAATGTATTTTATTTTTAGACAGATGTAAGTTTTGGGCTTCCAGGCCGTACAGTAGGATATGGAAAGCCTTGCTTTAGTATATTGTAATTGTTGGTGTACTTTTGACTATGTTTTGAAGTTGTTCTCTGTTAGGATAGCTTTAGTTCAATGTGTAATTGGTATGGATGGTATTTTAATTGTTTAGGGATGTAAGTGATGTGTGGTAATTCATTGATGGTGAGTTTATTGGATTAAATAATATACTTCTTGTGATGTATGGCGATTTGAGTGAGATTATTGTATTGTTAACATTGATTTGCAGCGTGTACATGCAGTTTACATGTTATGCTACATGTATACACTGTAAATGCAATGTTTTATGAGGCATGTGAGCCTACAGATTGAATGATTAAATGGAATTTGGTTAGGCAATTGGTTTTTATTTCACTGAGGATGTTATGCATAACTGTTGTAGGCATTGCAGGATGGCTTCACCCCTTAATTACCTTTCAGGTTAGTACCCGATAAGGTGATTAAGGGGTTCAGTGTTATGTTAATGATATTCAAATGTTGTGGCTATTTATAATGTTGGCAACGGACACCAAGGATGATGCTGGCGACGGAGACTTCTTATTGATGAGGTTAGTACAATTTTCTTTACATTTTAACGGTATTGAATGTGTTTAATAATGGCCAAATAATGTATTATCCCTATGTGGATAATAGTTATTTGGCACATTATTGTACTGTATGTGCTGGGGGAGGGGGTATTAGGCCCAAGGGTATTTGGTAGGACTCCGCTGTGGGTATTGGGTGAGGGTGGTTGGGGGGCTTTGTGGGGGAGGGTATGTGGGTGATGGTGGCTTAACCCCTTAATAACTGTAGCGGTTAATAACCGCTATGGCGATTAAGGGGTTAGGGGACATTAATTTGGATGTTGTAATTCTTGTGTTTGTTTTGCAGAAGCGGATGGGGCATGGGCAGGATGAAGATGAGGATGGCCTTCATCGTGGCAGTGGGACATGGGTGAGTGCTATATGTATTTAATGTCTTTATTGTTGTGTATGTATTTTAAATGGACAACTGCACTATTATCCATTTGTGGATAATAGTCATTGTGCCCATTACTATACTGTATGTTGTGTATTGCTGCTATGTTTATTGGGGGCATTTGTCCCCAATAAACATGCTACTATGCGTTAACCCCTTCATTGCCTTAGCGGCTATCCGCTATGGTAATGAAGCAGCATTAATGTATTTTAATAATATTGTGCGGAAGCAGGAGGCCCCCTGAGCTGAAGCGCATTTATTTGTGGCTCAGAGACCCCCTGCCTCCCGAGTTACAGGCCCTGGTTTGGGCCATCGGTTACAGTGTGGACGCCATGTTTATTGCGGGGACGCTATAAACATGGCGGCGACACTGCCACCCGATGACACATACCGGGGCCTGTAACTCGGGAAGCAGGGGGTCCCTGCTCCACAAAGCAATGCGGTTCAGCTCAGGGGACCCCCTGCTCACTGTACAGTATAATTAAAAAGACATTCATGCTGCTTCATTACGGTTGCACATAGCCGCCAAGGTAAGGAACGAGTCTTTATTGATGTGTGTGTATTTTATTCATACTGTACATGTGCAGAGGGTCTCCGGAGCAGAACCGCGTTGGTTTGAGGTCCGGGGACCCCCTGCCCCCCGAGATACAGGCCCCTTTATGGGTGCCGGTATCCCTCTGGTTTGTTTACAGGTCGCGGTCACGTGATCGGGACTTTTAAACGCCGAGGGATACCGGCACCTCATAAAGGGGCCTGTATCTCGGGGGGCAGCGGGTCCCCGGACCTCAAACCAACGCGGTTGAGCTCCGAAGACCCCCTGCACATGTACAGTATGAATAAAAGTTGTTTTTAAATACTTTTTTTGGTGCCTATGTTTGCGCTGAGAGAGCGGCTTGTCTCTCTCAGCTGCAAACATCTATCGGCACCAAAGGCTTATCGGGAGCCTTATCGGGAGCCAGGCTGTATCGCCACAGGTCATCGGCAGCTTTGCTTTCGCAGTGCTTCAGCAGGGATCGGAAGGATTCGGCCCTTACTGAATACTGCGAGGGCAAATCGCCCAAAAAAAACATTTTCGCAATTCGTGCCGAAAATTTTGTATCGGGGCTTACTGCATGAGGCCCTGTGTGTGCAGTGAGCAGTGTGTGTGCAGTCTGTGCAGTGACAGTGTGTGCAGTGTGTGCACTGTGCAAAAAATACAAAATAAAAACATTTATTTCAATTTACAAATTTATTTATTTATTTATTTCGCCGTATAACGAGGCGCGTTATAACGGCCTTTCCCTGTACATTTATATACTGTTTGCAAACACTCCGGTGCCACACAACCCCCCCCCACACCACAACCCCCCCCCCCCCACCACCACAACCCCCCCCACTCACCTTCAGCCTCATGCGACACACTACTACACCAGAAAAATAAAGCCTTCCTGTCAGCACCAAATTAATTAATATACCGTGCAACACAACACTCCACAAACACTCCGGTGCGACACAAACCCACCCCCCCCCACCCTACCACCCCCCCTCCCCCCAAAAACCCCACAACCCCCCACAAACACCCCACCCCCAACTCACCTTAGGCCTCATGCGCCACACTGCTTAACCTTTAAAATAAAGCCTTCCTGTCGGCACCAAATACACGTAAACCCCCCCCACCCCCCCACAAACCAAACCCCCCACACACACCCCCAACAACCCACCCCCCCATACCCCCCCCCCACCTTTCCTAGCGGGAAATTTAACTCACGGGCAACGCCGGGTCTCTCATTTTATATATATATATATATATTTTTATATATATATATATATATATATATATATATATATATATATATATATATATATATATATACTAGCTGAGAGACCCGGCGTTGCCCGTGAGTTAAATTTCCCGCTAGGGAATACTCTATAAGAATAGTGTGAGAGCAGCCAAAGACCCCTTTATCTACATCAAATACCCACCACTATGGACTAACTATTGAAGGACTGGTTGTACTTTTTTATACATTTTTCTTGTTCTTTTTTTAGCACCTTTTTGCACTTTTAAGCTTATTTATATTGGTTGTGTTTTAATAGAGTTTATTAGGCAGTATAGTTTATATTTATATGTAATTATATATATATTATCATGCACTTTACACAATCCATTTGATTGATGGAACTATAGTTCACTTATTATATAATATATCACGTTACTGTTTTTGGCGCTACAATTTTTTGCTTTTATATATATATATATATATATATATATACTGTATATATATATTAAAATTGCTGACTTCTCTATAACAGCAAGCAAAACAAGATACTTTATTTAAACTTTTTATTTTTAGTCACATATTCTACTTTTGTTCATATTGGTTCTCACAAACCTCGGGGGGCCACAACTAATACTTTGGTCTGGTAAAAAATATATTAGTGAACTATACAGTACAATCATTTAAACTGGTTACAAAAGAATCTTAAAATAATATTCCATACAGTACCTCTAATAGGTATTTCATACACTGTGATGTCCCGTAGAACACAGACACAGTGCTTTCACTCAAATCACTAAATGTGGCAAACTAACATTTCACTCCATGACATATAATAATTACTCCTAAACTATTTACCATAATCTATCTAAAACAAAAAACAAACCAACAAACAAAAAACAAACCAACAAACAAAAAACATTTGAAAGGATGTCCCCTTTTGCCAATTCTGCGATCTTTCGCAACTGGAAGTGACGCGATGGACCAAACCGGAAGTGATGCGGCACGATCTCGGGAGTGGGGTTGAAAGCGAACTCGAAAGCTGCGCTCCTTTAATTTTTATGTGTCTATGCACATAGTGCTAAATGTGAGTGTAATATTTATTGCTTTATAAATATATATACAGTGAACATGCAATGTTGCACTAAGAGTGTCATCTCTTTTATTGAGAGTCTGTCCTGCTGAAGCCTGGCACTTCATATCAAGAAAGTCTTCCATACTACTTACACACTGCTGGTATTTTATTAAGAAATTGAGAGTCCCCACTTGTGATTTTTGAAGTTGTTTTTCCTGTAGAACATACTACACTATATATTTTCATTTTTTCCACATACGGTGACATCTGCGCTCCCCACGAGTTTCTTTGAGCATATAAACGGCAGGTGCCCAATGATCAGCTAGCAGCGAAGAGCTTAACCGCCCACTGTCACGGTAGACCAGGTTTTACCAACACATTTATACCGGGATTCTGGATTGAGCACAACAAGAAGGGCAAAATACATTGTACTTTATTTATTTTCAGACAAACACACAAAATTCACAATTACACTGGATAAAACACTTACTGGGATGGGGAAACGAAATCAAATGTCCATTGAACGAAACAAAGTCTCTGGACACCCCTGCACTCATGCAAGTAGGTGCGAGCTTTGAGTCGTGTGACAGTCCTTGGCTAGGGGCGCAACTTGTCACCCCTATATCATTGCTGAAGGGAAAGATTTTGTAATGTAATGTGAATCCCCAGCTCAAGCTAATTCTGGTAGAGGGTGTAAACCTTCGTTACGATGTAGGTTAATCCCTCACACTCCAGAACCGTTGATGCTAAATCTTGGACGTTTCTTGGTTGCTCTTAGGTGAATCTCACTAAGACTGGACTGCAGGCATGTTTATAGGGTTTAGCGCCCTATCCCTAACATCCACAGTCAATCTTCCCGTTTGAACAATGTTTCCCACCTATCCCAGACTTGCCAGTAGTTTGCAAAGAGGGCAGAAGTTGCTTCCCTGTTTTCTCCGAGCATGTGCCAACTTGACACCTGAGCTAGTTAACATACCGGTCCCAACCTTCTACCTGACGACAGCAAGTCTGGGGTTTGGCTACCAAGTGTGAAGTGTCCGTACTTCACACCGGTATATGGCACTTACAAATATCCTGGGTACCCTAACACCTCAGGTCTCTGAGGCTTTTCAACTCCGGACTTCTCATAGACACTGGGGCACACCTTAGCAGGGTGCCTTTTGAAGTTCGGAGATGAAAAATCCCTCAGCTCATTCATCTATAACACAGGGGCGTGTTAATAGATTCATTGCCGGGCTGGCAGGAAAAGATTCCTGCCTGTACATTTAAAACTCATTGAAATACATTTTATTGATAAATCTATGTTCTGTGTATGGAACAAACATAAAACTCATGTGTATCTTAATGGTTTCTTTTCCACTAGCTGCACTCCAAAAATTAGAGAGCTAGATCTTTCCTAGCGTGAGCTATCCACTTAATTGAAGGGGCTCTGTGATATGGGTTGCGGTTTGATCTATAATCGGTCTGGGTTACAAGCCGGCATACAATGTATCCGTCCTGGCTTTTGATCAGTAACCGCAGACGGGAGCCACCAATTCAGCTCAAGTGGATAACGAGACAGCAGGATAGTAAGTATCAAGAAGGCACTTCAGCTAAACCGCAGACCACTTATTCAATTGACTTTGTGATTTCAATGTCTGGGGTCTGAAAACTGATACTTATCTTTAACACAGTTACTTATTCACAGTCACACTACTTCAATCAGCACTTGGCACAGTGCCAGCAGCTCCCCCTTGTGCTGCAAATACAGTTAGCACATTTTTCATTCATTCCTTTAACTGCAGCTAGCTGCTAAGCTGCAAATCAGGGAAAATAAAGGTAGTGTAGGGGAAAACATGGTGTTATGTTGGCAATACATTTTAACCCCTTCTGTCCCAACACAGTTTAGGGTTAACCAGCTGGGCATAATACCTTTATTATTGGCCTGGTTAACCCTTCCACCACCACACCCACTCAGTAGTGAGCGGCCAATGGTGGAGTGGAGGCAGAAAGAGCTGCAGGTGCATTTGATTAAGGATGATGTGAGTAACGATTAACTCGTTGTGTGCTGTTAGTTGCACAACACTGGTGCGTGGTTCACTTTGTGCGTAAAGCATCACAGGACGTGGTGCAGGGGTGGGGCCTGGATATGGCAGTGTCCTCTTGTCTGATGACGTGGCACCTGGGAGTAGCTTCCCTGGTCTGATGGAGCTTGTTGCAGTGGTGGGACCTAACGCTGATCCTTACAGGGAGTAGGTTTTGATTTTGCCTTAAAAGGAAAGTGTGCCTATTTGTTTTATTTTGGAAAGTAAACAACTGCAGGTTTAAAGTCTAAAAACATACCTTTCGACTCTTACTGACCCTACCACGAGGCCATACTGCCCCAAAAGTTAGACCCTTTATGCGCTGACACTATGTAACAGGGAACGGCTGTATTACTTATTCTGCGCTGTGTATGCAGCAATGCTAGAAATGAAACATTATTATATGGGACTCATGGCTTTCCATTGTATGACACTACTGATAAAACCGCCGTTATTCGACCTCTTCACGCGTTGTGTATATCGGAATACCGATGTCATGACATGGGATGTCTTCCAAACTTCTCGCGAGTTCCTGTGAGTGTAGCGAGTGTAGAAAATTGCATTTTAGTGTTCTGTTTTTTAAACACATAAAATAGACACATGAAATAGATACAGTAGCACAGTGCTGTACACATTGCAATTCATTCATTTCATTGCAACCAAAGAAACAGAATCCGTGAAATTCAAATAAAGTATCCGCGATAAGCACCGGTGCCTGGGGCGATTGGCCGCGTTCATGCCACGTGGAGTACAGCAGAGCAGGTGAAATTGGCACCGTGATTTGATCGAATAACGGCCACTGTATGAGTATGTAACAGGGAAAGGCTGTATTACTCATTCTGCGCAATGCTAGAAATAAAACATTATTATATGTGACTCATGACTTTCCATTGTATTTTTTAGAAACCCCGCTCTGTGTGCACTGAGAGCTGCCTGCCTGGGTACAGAAAAGCTCAGCAGGAAGGAAGACCCAGATGCTGCTATGACTGTGTTCAATGCACAGAGGGGGAGATCTCCAACAGCACTGGTTAGTAACCCCTAACTCAGTCATATTCTGTTTTGCTGCCCATCACCTGGTTTAGGTCACACTGCTAGAGTTGCTAATCAGAATAGCAAATGTTCTAATTAGAAATGGGCAAAGCAAGTGTGTGTGCGTGCGTGTGTGTGTGTGTGTGTGTGTGTGTGTGTGTGTGTGTGTGTGTGTGTGTGTGTGTGTGTGTGTGTGTCTGAGTGTGTGTGTGTGTATAGATTGTGAATTCAGTCCACGGATTGCTAAAATACGGAATCCAAAAAACACGTTTGCAATGTTAAAAATACAAAAATCTGAGGCGCATGCGTGAAGCCAGAGTAGATGGAAGCTTAGGTTTCTAGCTCTGCTCGCATCGGCACAATAATCTATTAAAAGCGGCAATCAAAGTGACCCCCCACGAATCAGTCCAGTGAATTCAAGTAGGGGAATACCTGGTGATGCCGGCACGGGGAAAAGCAAAGCCGAAAGACCCCTCGGTCACGACTTATTTCAATTAAAAAAAACCTGCAGCAGGAGACAGCCCTGATCCCCCTACAGCAGGGATGGCAGCAGAGGCTGAGGTTGCCAGGCCGGCTGCAAGAGCGGATGACAATGAACCAGTAACTAGAAAAGACTTCAGGGAGCTCTGCGCAGAGATGAAACAGTTCTTCAACAGAGAGCTGTGGAATCTGCGGAGGGACCTCGATGGACTGGGGGAGAGGACCGGGTCCCTAGAGACCAAAATGGACGCTAACACGAGGGCCATCCAACAGACAAACAAAACAGTAGCCCAGTTACAGGATAAGTTCCGTGACCTCTCAGACAAACAAGAGGACACCGAAAATCGGGACAGACGAAATAATGTCCGTATCCGTGGGGTGCCTGAGACAGTAACAGACGCTGAGGAATTTGTTCAGCAGTGGCTGGAGCATATACTGCCTGATAAATCTGCCCAGGACTTGCACCTTGATAGGTGCCATAGAGCCCTCCGTTCAAGACCACAGGCAGGAGCCCCCCCTCGGGATATCATAGTACGCTTTCATTTTTATAAAATAAAAGATGCAGTTTGCCGGATGGCCAGGGAGGCCAGGTCCATGGAGTATGAGGGTGTCAAGCTTCAGATCTTTCAGGATCTATCCCCGGCTACCCTCCTAAGACGACGTAGCCTGGGACCGGTAACTAAAACCCTGCAGGACAGGGGGGTCAGGTACAGATGGCTGTTTCCCTTTGCCCTGCTAGTGGTGAAGAACGGTGTGGCGAATACCCTACGGAGGGCCGAGGACGGCAACAGCTTCCTCAAGAAGCTGGGACTACAGCAAAGCCCCCACAGCCCTGGCCCCTCTCATCCACCTTACCTGGAATCCGAGGCTGATCCGACCCCGTCGATGTCCCGGAACAGAGTGGGAGCCGCGCTGGAGGAAACCCTGTGAAACCACGAGTTCTACACAGCTCCGCCGGTCTGGTAGAGCTCTTAAAGGGACCTGATTCATGTCTCCCTCCCTCGTGTCAAAATGGCCGGCCATGGGTACTCCTGCGATGTCCCCCCCTGGTGGTCTTCTCCGAATACTGCAGCTGGGAGACGCCGGATCCCTTCTTCTCCGACAGGCAGTGAAGATGAGAGCGGGAAAGCAGGATAAAGGCGCGAACAGGAGGAGGGAGGAGCTCCAGACCGGCACACACCGCGACGTCATCATCAAGACTCCCTGGCGCTCGGGCACTTCCACCCATTGAGGAGACTTCCGGGTCAGAGGGTATCGGATGCGGAGGGAGGGACACTGAGCCTGATGGGAGAGGGGGGGAAACGGGACTGGATGCTGAGGCGGGGGTCGGCGGCTGTGAGGGGCTAGCTCCCCTGAGAACCCGGGGCGGGCCTCAGAGTAGGGGGCAGCCCTTCATTGGCGACGCATCAGAAGGGTTTGGAAAATGCTCACCCGTGCCGCTCCCCCCCTCTCGGCCCCCCCCTCCTCTTGCCGCCTCTCCCTTGTTATCTCCTCTTACCCATGGCCTCCTCCCTCCTGCCTTCCCCCCCCCCACCTGTCTGCCCCATCCCCCCCCGCCTTCCCCCCCTTCTCCTTCCTCTCCCCCCCCTCTCCGCTCTCCCCGCCACCCCCCTCCCCCCCCCTTAACCTTCCCCATTTATCCCTTCCCCTCCCACTATCCTCCCCTCCCTCTCCCCTCACCACCCCCCCACATCATTTCCCCTCCTCTGCACCACCCCACCTTTTGCCCCTAACCCCTCCACCCCCCTCCCTCCACCCCTCCCCCCACAGGTTATACTAACAGTATGCAGGGGGAGATGAGCAATACGCCCTAGGCTGAGAGGAGAGCAGTTAAGGGAGAGAAAGAAGTTCCGCCATAGGGGTGCTCCTGCCAAGGCCAGACTGACACATATACATCTTAAAGGGATGTTGCATATAGGAGACATTACAGGCTCAAGAGAGATAGATTATTGTTGGGTTCATGTTTGACCCAGGTTTGTTCGTTCAACCTTAATGACTTTGACTCTACATGATGACTATTGATTAATGCACTTTGTCTACCTTAGGGTCAGGAATCGCTCACGGCGGTCGGCTGGCGGGGTATCGGGGTGCTCGGGGGCACCCTCGATGGGGTCCCATCTCGGTGGACAGCTCCGTGACCGAGACACAGGCCCCCACTCGGCATGAGATCTACGGATGGGGCAAGCGAGGATACGTAAGCCACCAACGCAGAATCCCACAGAGGCATTAACTTCGGGAGTGGGGAGACGTCGGTCTGGGGAGGCCCCCTAGCGCCGGGATGCGCCCGTGGAGCCGAAGCTGAATTACGCTAAGTCTATAGTTATTGTTTTACTTTTTGAAGTTGTAATAAAGAATGTTATGTGATGCCGCAATACACACACAAAGTTCAATGTCGGTGCGAGACACCTTTGGTCTTCGCCGGTGCCTCACAAGGTATCTCATGGAGGTAGTCCATGGGAGCCAACACGCCCTACAGAGGACTTGCCCACAAAGACTGGCACTCCCGTTTGATGGGTGCCAGTCGGCGGTCCGACAAACAGGGCATAAGAGCCGACTCTGGATCAGCCCAGACAAGGCTTTTCCCTTTTTCTTTTTATTTACCCAGTTCTTCCCCCTCTCCTTCCCTCTCTCCTCCCCCCCTTCCCTATCCTTGGGGCTGCGGGCCTACCATCAGAGCAGGGCAAGGCCAACCCAGGGGCACATACCTATCACAGGTCACACTCACGATAATAGGAGGCCCAGATTTGGACCGCCTCAGAACCATAACATCTGTACGCAGATCCCAGACACCAACCTAACTATATGGCGCTGAATTTTATATCTATAAACGTAAAGGGATTTAACAACCCTACGAAAAGAAAAGTCGCCTTTACAGATTTTAAGGCAAAACAGGCCGACATCCTCCTAATACAGGAAACACATTTTAGCCGTAACAGTGTACCCAAATTCCTAGATAGACAATTCACACAATTCTATTGGGCGTCCGCTGCAGAAAAAAAAAGAGAGGTCGGAGTTATCTTCCACAACAGGGTTCCATTCACACTGGACACGATTAGGAGAGACAATGAAGGCAGATACTTAATAGTAGTGGGTTCAATACAAGAACAGCCACTGACAATAGCCTCGGTGTATGCCCCGGGTGAGCAAGGACACAAATTTATCAAGGATTTTTTTCAGAAACTGACGCAGGTAGCCAAAGGTCAGATAATCCTAGCGGGAGACTTCAACCTTACTATGAACCCCAAGCTAGATTGAACGGGAATTGCTAGAAACGGTCGTAAGAAAGTGATTGACACCCTAAAATCAGGTCTCAAGAAAGCCCAGCTAGTAGATATCTGGAGGGAACTTCACCCCACAGAAAAAAACTATACTTTTTACTCCCACCCCCACGACGTCTATAGCAGAATCGACTACTTCTTCATTTCTAGTAGACTGGTTCCCTTGGTCGCCCAGGCTTTGATCCATGATATTTCATGGTCAGACCATGCGCCTATAGAGCTGAGGTGCAACCAAATTCGCCCTGATAGACCCGGTGCAAATTGGAAAATAAATGAGTCACTCCTTAAGATCCCAGCTATATGCGACTCAGTCGGAGAGGAGATAGATAAATTCTTCACGACTAATTATGGTTCGGTGAGCTCCGACCTCACCCTCTAGGAGGCCCATAAGGCAACCATAAGGGGCACTTTAATTGGTATTGCCGCCCGTAGAAAGAGAGAGCGTAGTAACAAGATAGCAGCCCTCCAATCCAAATTAAATTCCCTCACATCAAGACACAAACTGACGCAGGATCCGAGGGTCCTATTGGAGTTAAAGAACATCAAAATCGAACTAAACCTACTATTGGTCTCCCAGGCTGATAAGTCTCTGAGTTGGTCACGGAGGAAATTTTACGAAAAGGCGAACAGGCCGGATACCATGCTAGCGCGCAAACTAAACACTAGACAGCCTAATTATAACATACAGGCGGTGCGTCTGAAGGACGGCTCCTCCACATCCAACCCAAAAAGCATAGTCGAGGAATTTAAATCATTCTACGAAAATTTATATAATGGAGAGAAAGTGGCACATAACTCCAAAACGGCAAGGGCCACGGAAGATTTTATAGCACGTTCCAACCTAACAGGGCTGAGCGAGCAGGACAGGGAGGGGTTGGAGGCTGATTTCACATTAGAAGAACTTACCCAGGTCATCACGGACCTTAAACCCTCAAAGGCCCCGGGGCCAGATGGGTTTTCGGGGCAGTATTATAAGGCGTTCGCAGAGAACCTTGCCCCATGGCTGCTCCGAATGTATAATGCTGTATTAGCAGGAGCCCCGTTCCCGGAGCAGATGCTCCAGGCATCAATCTCAGTTATCTATAAACCTGGGAAAGATCCGCAGGACTGTAAAAGTTATAGACCAATTTCCCTAATTAATACAGATGTTAAAATATACGCCAAACTACTGGCCAATAGATTAAGTCTTATCCTGCCCAGACTCATACATCCAGATCAAGTTGGCTTTATAATGGGTAGACAAGCTGCGGACAACACCCGACGAATCATTGTTCTGCTAGAAATAGCCACTAATCAGAAATTAAGCGTTATGATGTTGAGTCTGGATGCGGAAAAAGCGTTTGACAGGATTGACTGGCCCTACTTAAAACAGACGCTTGGGGCATTCGGCTTTGGGGAAAGGGTAAGTGGGGCGATAATGTCGCTATACTCGGGCCCCACAGCCAAGGTCATACATCAGGGTTTCCCCTCTAATTTATTTCAAATTAAAAGCGACACACGTCAGGGGTGCCCGTTATCACCCCTGTTATTCGCCCTATGTATGGAACCTTTAGCTGCGCAAATCCGTAACAACCCGGATATTTCAGGGATTACGGTGCATTCACAATCACATAAGATTGCCCTGTACGCAGACGATATACTGCTGCTAATCTCCAGGCCTCTAACCTCCCTGCCGAACCTATTTGACCTGTTGGATAAATTTAATAGAATATCAGGATTCAAAATAAATCAAACCAAATCAGAGGCCCTGAATATCAGCCTCCCAAAGGAAACTGAAAAACTACTGAGTCTGAACTTTAATTTCAATTGGCAACCAAAACATATTAAATATCTAGGGATCTACATCACTAAAGATTACAAGGGCGTCTATGATGCTAATTACCCCAAACTAATCAAGACACTAAAAGCAGATTTAAAAAAATGGACGCCCTACAAGATCTCCTGGATAGTAAGGATACATAGTGTCAAGATGAATCTCCTCCCCCGTATCCTATATTTGTTTCAGACTCTACCAGTGCCACTTAGACTGAAGTATATACTCTCACTTCAGTCTGATATCTCCGAATTTATCTGGGGAGGGAAAAAACCTAGAGTAAATAAGACAATTATGAAAAAAAACACCCGGACAGGAGGCCTAGCGGTACCTTGCCTGGTCTCTTACTACAAAGCGGCGCAATTGTGTCAACTCACACAATGGCAGACCAACCCCGATCTGAAAAGATGGGTGGATCTGGAAAAGAGGGCTTGTGCCCCACTAGAGATAGAGAATTTGCTATGGTTACCCAAAACAGCTATTAAATGGGCTGAACGACCGCTCTCATCGGTGGCCAACTCACTGTCGGTATGGGAGACCACAAAATATAAACATACCCTGACCACAAGGCGCTCTATGATGGCCCCCTTGTGGGGCAAACCTAACTTTGCACCGGGACTAGTGGCAAATGCCGCAGGGCCCTGGAAAAAATATGGATATCTTAGGTTAAGAGATCTGGAGGGTATACCGAACAGAGTTAAATCATTCGAACAAATTAGATCTGAAAAAAACATCCCACATTCCGAATTTTTTTGCTACCTCCAGATACGAGCGTTCTTCGCCAAAAACTCCCCCTTCCCACCATTAACCACATTCGAAAAGCTCTGTCTGATGAAAACAGACACACAGGGACTTACATCGCACATCTATAGAGAAGTGATCGGTTCTGGGAGCTCACAGCAACGACAAAAACTGACGTACCAACTTAGATGGGAAACAGATATTGGGGAGGAATTGGAGGAGGACGACTGGACTGCTATAATAGAGGCTACTGCCAAGAGCTCCATATGCACTACTTTGAAGGAGAATGCATATAAAGTATTGATGAGGTGGTACCTCACCCCATTAAAATTATCAAGGTTTGTCACAGGATACTCCCCGCTGTGTCCCAAACAGTGCGGAGAATCGGCGGACCTGTTGCACATGCTGTGGTCTTGCCCTCGGATCTCACACCTGTGGGATGAAATTAGACATTGGATCCAGAGGATTTTTGACCTCACAATTCCCCCTGATCCATGGCTGTTCCTATTGAACAGACCATGGAAGGGTCTTTCAAAATCAGGTAATAAACTAGTTGCACATTTTGCAACAGCAACGAGGTGCGAGATCGCAGCTATGTGGAAACAACCAGAGATCCCAAATATCCCAAAAATTCGGAATCGATTATGGTACATATGCCAGATGGAGAAATTGACGAGTCTGGTCAATAACACTGGCGAAAAATATCTAAAAGTCTGGACGCCTTGGCTGGAACAGACAGACATCCCGGGGGTTGAGGTAGCCACGATATGGCAGTGATTATTCCAAGTGCATTCTCGTACAAAGTAAGCGGAACGGACTACGAGACCTAGTTGAGGACACACCATGTGAACACTTTGCGCGGCCCTAGAAGTCGGCAAACAAACGGTGTATAGTAAATCTACCAGCCACCTATGGGAAAGTGGCAGTGCAGCGTGCCCGCGCCCCCCCCCTCCCCTTCCCTCCTTCCCACCCTACCCTTCCTTAATTTACTTTTTTTTTGTGTTGTTCCCCCAAGTTTAACCTACTGGTTTTAGAGATATCATGTGCAACGCATGAACGCTTGTGGCTCCAGAAGGAGAATGTAGCAGTATCGTACATGACTGTAATACTGTGAATGTTCGTGTTATTTGTATTGCGATGCTATTTATATTGAAAATATTCCAATAAACTTGAAGTTATAAAAAAAAAAAAAAAATACAAAAATCTGCATTTTTGTGACTGATTAATGGATTAATCCGCGGCTAAAAGGAGCTGGCCAATCTTCAGCAGATTGAAATTTGACCGCAAAATTCTGCCATGTCTATTTCTTATCCTTGGTGGGCCGGACACCAGTAGCTCACACGCTACCTTAGACTTATCAACTCAATATAGTTCTTATTGAAATCCTTTGGGCTGACAGACAATTACACCACTCTCTACCATAGCCCCATTTTAAGCGTTTTCTGCGGGACAGATCTTTAGTGATCAGGGGAAAAAAAGAATCAGCCTTTTTTTAAACATCTCCACCAAAATCCGCAGCTGAAGGGAACTGGCTAGTCTGCAGTGTATTCGAATTCCGGTCAATTTTCGCCGATGTCCAGTAACAGCAAGATTGAACGCCATGTTCTGTATCAGGACTTCTGGCAAGAGAGTGCAGCATCATGAATCCTGCTTCATAACCAATTTACTCTGAGAAATCTGTCTCTATATGCCTTAGAATAAAATACCTTAATTGTTAGTGCTGTATTTGCTTTGCTGTTAAAAACCAATTAACATTATTCTTCATCAGACATTTGCACTAAAAGAACTGAACTTTGATGTGTGAGTGTAATGCGTGAGGCTCATAATGCTTAAATTGCTAATGATGGAGTGTCCAATAAATGTGTCCACTTACATTTTTCTGCACCCTTTCATTGATTGTTTTAAGTGACTGTGAATTGTGTATATTTCCAAGATTTACTGTCCCTAAACTTTTACCACATGACAAAGAGTCAACGCACACTGGGGTTTTTCCACGGAAGCAATTACAAATAGCAGATTGCTGCCTGCTGAATTTTGCAGCTTCCATTATTATTTTGTGGCACTGCTACAACTGTTACCGTTTCTAACAATCCAGATTAAAGAGTCACTAAGGATGAAAATGCATTAATATTCAACTTCATTACTTTTGCAAAGCAAAGACAATGGAGGGGTTAAAGAACAACAGCAGCTTTATTGAAGGCAGTGGGTGTGGGTGAAGTAGGTACTTGGCCCTTCATTCACCCCCTCTGACCCCAATAAACATTACAATATGTACTACCCACTAATACACAACCCATCCCCTGTGACCCCACATAAAACCATAATTGAATTATTTATACACATGATTGATACCAGAGTCCAGCAGGTGTCTCCGGGTGGTCCCCGCAGGTGTCTGGGGGCCCCAAAGGGTCCCGGGTGGTTCCTGTGGGTGTACGGGGGTCCTCAGGTGGTCCCCACTGGTTTCTGGGGGCCCCCAGGTGTCACAGGAGACCAGGTTTATTAATACCTTTTTATACGGGGATCATTGATTGAGCGAAACAAGGAGGTAAAATAAATTGTAATTTATTTCACGAAAAGACATACACACAATGTAACACAATTTACAAGGTTAACACACCTACTGGGTGTGATGGTGAAGGGGTACCCAGGCCAGTAAATAAAGGTATTATGCCCGGCAGGGTGCCCCTAAACCATATTGGGGAATTGTGATTGTCAGCTCTTCAACCCAATCATGGCATGTAACTGCATTTGTAATAAAGATGTATGTGTATTTTTACTGTTCCAGGAGTGCCAACCATTGGAGAAGTGCAGGGCGTGAGTTTCAGGGGTGATTTTATGGTAAAATTTGTCAGGGTGTGTTTGGGTATGAGGGGGCCAGTGTTGCGGGTTACCTTGAAACATGTACTCAGGAATCCCCCCAGATTCCAGAAGACATGAGGAACACAGACCACCGGATAAAATCCTCCCTAGAAAGCATAGATGTGTAGAACGCTAGTGCATCAGAAAGACAAGTCCGTAGTGTATTCGTAACATCTGCAGTTGAGAAGCTCCCAATAATCTGTATAACACAATAAAGTTAGCCTAATAGGGTTTAAGGGACTAGTACTTAATGCCACAGGCACCAATAAAGAATTGTACAATAAATGTCCCATGTAGTGAGAATGAAGGGGTGTGGCAACCCACAGGTATAACTCACTTTTGAATTGCAGAATCCAGGGGAGTGTTCTTCAGCAGGTATCAATAGCATGCATTCCACCAGTAACAGGAGCAAGAACAGGAGAAAAAACGACAGTGCACTGCCAAGAAAACCAAGAGGAGGCTCACGGCAGCAAAAGCAAAAATGTATTTATGCCATAAAAATATTGGACAAAGGTCCCCCCTAGCCCCAACAAGTATCCACCTACGCGTTTCGGGCACGAAATGCATAGGTGGATACTTGTTGGGGCTAGGGGGGACCTTTGTCCAATCTTTTTATGGCATAAATAAATTTTTGCTTTTGCTCCCGTGAGCCTCCTCCTGGTTTTCTTGGCAGTGCACTGCCGTTTTCTCTCCTCTCCCTAGAAAGCAGTTTGCAGCTCACCGCCAAATCTCCATGCTTCAGCACAGACCAGAACAGTAAGACCGGGCAGGGGAAGGAATCAAATGGAAGAGCAGGAAAGAAATCCCAGAAGCAGCGCTTCAGCATGTTAGATACATACGTAGGCAATTAATATCAATGTATAGCCAAGATAAGGAGAAATAGAATAAAGCTATGTCAAGTATTGGACCCAGTGCAATTGAGAGCAGGAATATTCAATAAGATATAATGTCTTTAGGTGAAGAAGTATCCAAAACCTTGATGGCACTTCACCAGACCAGAAAAAACAATACAGACCGGCGCCTTAGAGTCCAAATAGTGGGATAAATAAAAGTCCAATGGATGGCTTAGGATATCCAATAGATGACAATCAAGTCCAGTGGACAGCAGATTCCTCAGCAGCAAACAATGTATGATATGCAGGGGAGACAAAAGAACAAGATCATAGTGTACCAAAATATGGTTAGAACATGTAACACATAAACAAACAGGCACATACAACAATAAACATGTAGGCTGACTAATAACAATTTATTTTAATGAACACAATAAAATTCAGCAACTGATTGCGAGCAGATCCAGGATCCGGTTGTGCAAAACCGGAATCCTACTTACAGCCAGTCCTCAGGATATGCGCAGATATAGGGATTAAAGATGATCCGGTGGTGGGTGATACTGGATGCGTGCCTGTATGTGATTCCCCGCAGGTGACTCCTCAGTAAGTATAGGCAGACTTGCCTTCCGCTCCACGAGGCGCCCTCCGCTCGCGGCCGGAACTGCGTCACAGCCCGGATACACGTCACAGGGGGCGGGACACCGCTCCGAATCTCCCAACCTCGCCGGGTCTCGCTGACAATATAATCCAAAATTGCTGCTGTTCCAGGGACTGCTATAGCGATCTGCTCATCTGTCAGTTAAAAGCTGATGAATGATACTCAAAGGCCCACACACTCTGACGCGTTTCAGGCTGGGACGCCCTTTATCAAAAAATAAAGATAAAGGGCGTCCCAGCCTGAAACGCGTCAGAGTGTGTTCTGTCTCCCCCCCCTCCATACCATGTACTAATAAATCTACGTTTTTAACCCTTCATTGATGGTGCTGTCCCCATTCTTTAGCTGTGCTCCGCTGCAATCTTTGGATTTCGTGCTAGGGGAAGGAATCATATTCACAGTACCCATGGATATGCCCAAATACCCAGAACCCAGGTTAGGGTTCAGTGTATCTCCCACCAGGTATAAGGTGGCGAGAATTATGTTATTTCTACTATGACATGTATTACTATATCAGGATTTTCCTGTAACCGTGCAAAGGAAAAATGGTTTTAAAACCCAGAAGCCAACAGCACAGCGTACAACTTTTAGCTAACTTCTGCTAAGAAGGTCCTAGCGCGCTGAAATTTGCCGTGAGCGCTGCTGGGGTAAAATCATGAAAATGGTTATAGGGCAATTTGTATAAAGTAATATAAAAATTGATAAATGAAAGTCACCCAATTTTAATTGTTCCAACATTATAGGCATAAGGGGATTTTCATTCAGGAGGCCGGAACAGAGGAAAACACTTAAGTTGTGATTACGGTACTTTAGAAATGTATAGCAGGAAATTCCTGTGAGGTGAGCAATGCATATGTAACTCAGAACTCTAAGACACCCCGCTGGTTTGGTTCCACAGTGTCTGAAAACGCCCGTAGTTGAAAAGCTTTAGCCGACTAAAGTGTGAAGTGTAGAGGGGTAATACAAGTATCCCCATCTTAGTAAATGTCCAGGCAAATGGCCCAGATATCCGTCCAGCTCAATTAAAATGTCGCAAGGTAAGGGGGTGGCTCTGGTACGCTAAGCAGCAGAGGTGCGAGGTTCGACATGCCCTTAGCAAACTAAGAAGCCCCTCTTACAGGTTTGCAAAGTATGGGCAACTCTGGGATAGTTGGGAATATTAGTTCCCACGCAGAGATTGGCAGCAGTGGTACAGATAGGGGTTTTGTATTGTATAAGAATCCCTGCAGTCGATCGGGGGGTGGGGGGGTCAGATTCATCATGCAGTGAAAGATTCATCCTGTAACAAAATTTAACATTATAACTAAGTGTAACGGGTATTCCACCCCACCCAATCTCATATATAGTGTGGGTGAGTAGAACATGCGGTGTTACCGGTGTGGTGCGTATACCTGCAGGCTCACAGGAAGTCTGAGCCTCCGCTAGTGAGAGCCTGGGGTGAATCCTCTGGAACGTTTCTTCTTTCAGCGCCTCCACCTATGTAGGATTCTAGAGAAGTGTAGAATGACCCTACATAGGAACCCACTCAGAAACCACACACACAGTGATTATATAACTAAGGACTTTACTAACAAATAATAATGACCTGTGTCTCTCTCACGAGGAGACACTAACAGTGACGTCTCGCAGGACGATTCCCAAACACTAAGTGATCCCACCCAGTGTCCCAAGAACCCCACCCAGTGTCCCGTACTCCTACAGAGATAGTCAATGGGTGACTGCGCAGTCACTAAGAACCTCTAGGCCTGTTGGTGCACATGTGATTGTATAATACCTGCCGAGCACTCCGGTGCTCGGGTCAGCAACAAACTTCTCAAAGGGTCAGACGTGTGATGAATCCGTCTGATCCTCCAACCGAACTCCTTGCACGTGCGGACCGCTAGGGCGGTCCCACTCTGGAATCGTCTCTGTGGACCCCACCGTGGGTCCAACCGCTTCCACAGGAACAGCAGCAGCCGCTGTGTCCCTATCTATCTAAGTGGTACTAACGTGACAGGAACCCTAACCTAGGGCCTGTCCCTGTAGTACAGCAACCTGTAGTGGCTTGGGGAACTCCTATGGGCCTGCAGGGGTTATGACCTGTCCCACTCCCCTAACTACCCAAGTCCCTTCAGCCTCACTACTGTCTGACTAGTCCCAGCGCCTACAGCAGCAAGCTGTAGCTCACTGGAGGCTGCAGCCAACGTGCTGCGCAACAAGGTGCCTGCCTGTCAGACCTCACAGCACTGCCCGCTGTGACTCTGACAAGGCAGCACTCCAAACTAGGGTCCGCGTCCCTCTCTAGGACTTCCCTAAGCAGTTACCCACCCAACTAGTGGGGAGTTGGGGCCTACCTGGAGTGTAGGTACCTATATGGGGCAGAAGCTGCACTCGCTCCCCGCACCCTACTTCCCTCACAGCTCCCTGACTCCAACTCTCTTAACTGCAGACTTCCTTCTTCCAGCTCCCACTAATGTAAGTGGCAGGGTCCCTAACCTGAGGGCTGCCCCTGGCAACACTCACCTTACTGGGGAGCTGAGCTATCTCGGACCAAGGGGGTGCTGGCCTAATACAGGGGAGTCCCTCTCTCCTGTACCCTACCTCCTTCCCTTGTCTGTTCCTTCCGCTGACTGACTAGCGTGGTGCAAGCCCGCGAAATGTATCCTTTCCTCCAGCGCAATCCTGCAGCCCTATTGGCTCCTATGAGGCACCTGGTGCCTCCCTCGCTATGCTCCATGGGAGTTGTAGTCCCATAGAGCCTATCCTGGCATTTTGGCCGCGTGCGCGCCTTTCCTGCGCATGCGCGAGCTATAGGGGGCTTCCTCAACCTTTCCCTACTCTGTTCTGGCCCTCGCGCGACTTTCCCTGACTCTGGGGCTCCAACTGCGCCTGCGCGATCACTGCGCATGCGCGAGTGGCTAATTAATGGCGGCGCTCTCCTCGCCGGCCGCCGGGACCTTAGAGACGCAACCGCAGCCTTAGCAACGGCCCGATCGCGTCCCCGGCAACCGGCCAGCTCGCTGAGACAGCGCACCGCTCCCTGCAACGGCCCCCACCCTTGGGATGGCCGTCGGGTCTGCCACTGGCCTCCGGCAGTACCCAGCATCTCTCCTGGCCACGGAGGCTCCCTAGGAGGTCGCTGGGGGAAACAGGTGACCTGGCTACATAAGATTTGTACAAGCTTCAGTAGTTCGTAAGAACTAAGGAATCCAGAACTAATTTTATAGCGGTAGAAAGAGGAAAGCAGCTCCGGTGGAGAAATAGTGGTTGCGAGCGCACCACTAGTCAAAGACTAACAAATCAAAAGATAGTACCAGCACTCTCTGTCTCACAGCTACAGATATAAGCAAATACCAGTGTAGGGAATATGAATAATTTAATGACACTAATAATAAACTGAAAATATAGCAACAATAGCCAATATGCCAATGCAAGAATAAATATCACCATAAAGAAAATCAAAAAATAAAAGGGGGTAGAGGGGAAAGAAGGAGGAGGGGAAAAAACACAAAAGAAAAGCAAAATATCACAAAAATGGAAAAAGGAAAGCAATCTAGGGGGGCAATGTTTCGAGGGGTGACCTCTTCATCTGGCCCATTCCCCCTGGTCCCAAAGGGTCCCAGAGGTACTTCCCTAAGCCTTCCCTCCCCACTGTCAAATAATCCCACACTCAGCTAATGATATAAATCTAAAGTCTAAAGAGGGCAAATCACATAAGCAGATATCAAATATCAAACAATAAATGTAAATACAAGAATATTGTAAAAGACACAGAACATATGCAGATATCAGATGTCTATCAGTGAACAAGTATAAGCAAACCCTCTTCCTGGTTTTGATATTTGATATCTGCTTATGTGATTTGCCCTCTTTAGACTTTAGATTTATATCATTAGCTGAGTGTGGGATTATTTGACAGTGGGGAGGGAAGGCTTAGGGAAGTACCTCTGGGACCATTTGGGACCAGGGGGAATGGGCCAGATGAAGAGGTCACCCCTCGAAACATCGCCCCCCTAGTTTGCTTTCCTTTTTCCATTTTTGTGATTTTTTGCTTTTCTTTTGTGTTTTTTCCCCTCCTCCTTCTTTCCCCTCTACCCCCTTTTATTTTTTGATTTTCTCTATGGTGATATTTATTCTTGCATTGGCGTATTGGCTATTGTTGCTATATTTTCAGTTTATTATTAGTGTCATTAAATTATTCATATTCCCTACACTGGTATTTGCTTATATCTGTAGCTATGAGACAGAGAGTGCTGGTACTATCTTTTGATTTGTTCGTACTTCTGAAGGGAATTAGGGTCCCTTCCTGTTCCGTGCATCCTGCAACCTTGCTGAGTCAGTGTGTCAGAGTGCTGTCTATCACCCCCCCACCCCCTTTTCTACACTAGTCAAAGACAGTTTTCGGCTCTGTTTGCGCACAACTCCCGCTCCTGGAAATTTTTGCCTGGAGACTCTATTTCTAAAGATTTTGTTTTGGAAGTAGAAGATTTCGTTTTGCCCCGTCCCAGTAAGTGTATTTCAAGTGTTTTTTGTCAACTATTGTGTGTGTGTTCATTCTGTAAATAATTCACAATTTATTTTATCTCTTGCTTTGCTCAGTCAAAGGATCCGGGTAATTTTGATATTAAAAGTTCTGTCTACCGTGACACTGGGAACGGGGCTAACGAATAAGTCTATCCTCAGAATGAAATTCTCAAAAATTACCACTTTATGAGCCCTTTTCCTTGACCGGTACAGTAGTTACTCACGAAAGTCCTGGAACTGATTTCGGCATGCAATGCCAGATGCGACAGATGCGATCACTACATTCTCAAAGGCAGGACTTAGAAACTTTTCTGAGTTCAAAATCCTTGAAGCCGGCTTGCGTCTATTTAGTCCAGAGCATCTTTGAATTTGCCGCTGTTGGTTTGGCGCTTGAAATCTGCGCTCCTAATTGGCTGCAAGCTCACTTAAGTCTTTCAGGCTCTCATTTACTAACCAGTGCAGCCTATAAGAGCATGGGAATTCTCCTTCCAGCCAATCACCGATTTGCCGGTATTGTAAAGCCGGGAGGGCACCTTTTCTCAGTCTGTAAAGGGGCATGTGCCAACCTGACACTTCTGCCTTTTTGCATACTGAGCCCACCTGCTGCCCAGCTCCAAAGAGTCTAGGTTCTGGCAAATTATTGCCGTATAGCCTTGTGTTAGCCAAGGATGTGGGTACTCACGCAGAATTGCAGTATCCCTCCTGTTCTAACACCTTGGCATCCCTGAGGCTTTCAATACGGAATCCGCACAGACACAGTGGCACCAAGGTTCGTAGCCATCTAGGTTTTCCGGAATCTATGACTTGGAAATCCCTCAGTTCATATACAGGTTTTCAATAAATATACCCATTAAAAATATAACCATTTAATAAAATATATTGTGTCCTGTCTTCTGTGTGCTAAAAGATGTAAATTCCTATTCTGGTGTCAGAGATGAAGTGAGTGTATAATTCACCTACATTCACTAGCCTCATTCTTGGAACACTTTATAAAAATAACTTTTAAAACTTTTAGACAATGCAATCATGCTCAGCTTTATCACTTAGCTGGAGCATCCCCATGAACCCCTACACTAGGTTCAGGGCACCTGGGCATATATCTGGGTACCTCTGCTATACTGGGGAACCCCTGCTACATTAGAGACTCTGTGTATAGCTGCAGATATAGTTTATCCCCTTCAAACCCATTTACCATGTCTGGATGATGCTGCAGCAGGGATCTTGGCGTGAGTCGTAATAGCGCTTTCAGAGTCAGAGTTTAATGTGCTTGGCTGTAATCTGGAACCCCGATACATAGACACATTCTGTAAAGACTTTCTCTGACAAACTGTAACACCTGTATGCCCGCAGACCTGACCAGTCCCCAATACTGAGGTGGGAAGGGTATTATCACGCACCCACAGCAGTGAGGGCATGTCCGGAGTGTGGTATGGCATTCCCGGGCCTGTAGAAAGATGGTTAATAATACTTGCAAAGCCTTTGGGGTTCAGAGTAAGAGTAGTGGTGTCCGTGTGCCAGGGTCCAGGTATATAGAGATCAGGATCGTGATGTTCATAAGCCAGAGTCCAGGGATCACAGAAGTTAGCAGAGTCGTATTCATAAGCAGGTTCCAAGGGCAGTAGCGAGCAGGGTAATCCAGTACAAGCAGAGGTCAAGCCAGGGAAATCTAGGGGTAAGCAGGAGCAGGAACAGAAGCTGGAAAACACAGGGGAGCCAAGCATAGGACTGCACACACAGAGGTTACAAAGAACTATGCAGAGCAATGATACACAGGACAGTCAGGGTTTATAAAGGAGGGAACACCAATGGGAGAGAGAGGAGGAGCAGAAGGTGAAGTGGGAGGCAGCAGGGATAGGTGAGGAGGAGAAGAGGAGGAGACAGGTGAGCCAGTGAGGGAGAGAGCCTGAAGGGTATGAGAGGAGGAGCCAGGGGTCTGAGAGAGCCTACAAGAGGAGCGTGTGCGCGCCCTCTGTAAGGTGAGAGTGCACACGCACAGGCTGTGTCATGAGGCGCGCGGAGCGCCGCGCCACGGGGACATCTGCCGAGGGTAGAGAAAGGACAAGAGGGGAGACCGCAGGAGGTAAGGAGGCAGGAACGGGAGATGAGGGGGCCTTGAGCAGGCAGCACCGCGACGGGGAACGGGAACGCAAGAAGGTGCGCGTGTCTTGCGGGGTGTACGCGCAGATGCCGAGAGAGCGTCAGAGGCAGCCGCAGAGGGGAGAACGGGTAAATAAGGGACAGGAGAGGCAGGCATGAGCGGAACTTCAGGGATACATAGAGGGGAAGGACTCCCCTGAATCATCACAGTATCCCACCCTTGAGGATCGATCTCTGAACGATCCAGCCACGGCTTCTGGGGAAATTTTAGATTGAACTGCTGAAGAAGCTTGGGAGTATGGATGTGACGTTCTGGAACCCATGAACGTTCCTCTGGGCCATACCCCTTCCAGTGGATGAGGAACTGAAGCTTGTTTCTTGACAAACGAGGGTCGATTAAAGAGTGAATTTCGTACTCTTGTTGTCCTAGGGTAGAGATTGGGTTGGTTTTTGGGAAGGATCCGGAAAGTGTGAACTCTGGATGAAAGTCTTGAGTAGGGACAAATGAAATACGGACGGGATCCTCATGGTGGTAGGTAGTGCTAGACAGTAGGCGACTGGATTGATCTTTTCTGTTATCTTGAAAGGGCCAAGGAATCTTTGGGCCAACTTTGGAGATGGAGTTTTAAGCCTAATATTCTTAGAGGAGAACCAAACTCTGTCACCCGGTTTAAATGAAGGACCAGGTTGGCAATGTCAATCCGCTTTAGTTTTTTTCCTAGAGACGGCGGTTTGTAGAGACTTAAGGATCCTTTTCCAAGAATTCTGAAGGGTTGTAACATGGGAGTCTGCAGCGGCAACGCCAGAAGGGGGGGAGGAGAGGGGAAGGGTGCTAGGATGAAAAACAAAATTGATGAAAAAAGAAGACTCTTGTGTAGATTCATTGTTAAATGAGTTGATAGCAAATTCGGTTCATGGTAACAGGTCCACCCAGTTGTCTTGTGACTCAGAGACAAAACATCTAAGATATTGCTCTAAGGTTTGATTCATCCTTTCAGTCTGACCATTGGTCTGAGGGTGGTATCTGGAAGAAAAAAGAAGAGAAATTCCGAGTCTCTGGGAAAACGCCCGCCAAAACTTAGAGATAAATTGAGAACCTCCGTCAGAGACAATCGAAATGGGATCGCCATGTAATCTGAAAATCTCCTTGTAAAAAATATCTGCCAAAGTAGCAGAATTAGGTAGACCCTTGAGGGGAATAAAGTGTGAGTGTTTAGAAAATCTGTCTATTACGAAAAGAAAGGTATTCATTCCTTTGGAATTGGGAAGTTCGACAATGAAATCCTTAGAGATGTGTTTCCAGGGTTGCTCCGGATGGGAAGAGGCATGAAAAGACCCGAAGGTTTGTGATGGGCAGTTTTACTCTGGGCACATACCGGACAAGCACTAGTGAAATAAAAAATGTCCTTGTGCATCTTAGGCCACCAAAATGTCCGTTTAATAAGATCCACTGTCCTCTTGAAGCCTGGATGAACGGCAGACCTAGAAGAAAGATCCCCAAAGTAAGATCTTGTGGCGAAATGTGGAGATGCGTATAGACGTCTCGCTTGTACCCTGAACCTGCTGGGAATATGAAGAATCCAATGCAGTGTTTGTTCGTGCAACGCACAGCAAAAAAGGGGTAATAGCAGGTCTGGCAAAAAATTCTTTATTCAAAGGGACATAAAACGGAAGGCTGCAACCTTCTACGCGTTTCGTGCAATCAGATGCACTGTATCAACAAGTGAATTTAATATGGTACATACAACATTATATATAGCACGTCAGTCTGCCGATTTGGCGCCAAAAACTTACTAATTAGTGACCTCATACTTGATTAGAGATGTGTGACAGCCGCGCAGCGCAAGCGCCAAGTAGACCGCCTAGTTACCCAGTCACACTACGAGAAGCGTGCCTAACAACACACAGATCGGTGACACGCACCACAGGGCAATGGAAGGCCAACTCTCGCGAGATGCGGCTCAGGCAGGCCACGTCCGCTCGCGCATGCGCAGACAGTGCTTGAAGAGAAAAAATCAACCAGTATGTTAAACGCGGACAAAGTCCCGCGAGAAGGGACCAAGGAGGTCCTGAATACTCGCACATACGTACAAAATGCACTTAATATGGTTAGTAACTACAAGAAATCATTGAATAAACAATTAATAATAATTAAAATGTGCCACCAGTTACTGCTAGAGGGCCAAGTGTGGGCTCTTCTCATGTTTGAATAAGAACACCCACAGATATGCCATATCAGAAAAGGGGAGATATATAAAGTGTATATACATTTAAAGAGCAAAGTGCAGGGACTGGTCAATATTGGTGAGCCCAATCAGGCAGACTGCGCCATATATTTACAAAACATACACTAATAATACAATATAATCACAAACAAAATAAATAAAAATCAAATGAAAAAATAATTCTAATCTAATACCTATATTAAAAACATATATATACAGCCTTCCAGTAAAGCAGAGGATAACTAAATTGACTAATTGTTCTACTGTATAACAGAGATATAAACTCATAGAGAAAAAAACTCATAAAGAAAAAACACATATAGTACTCAAATATACCTATAATAAATAAAGGATATGATTATGATTTTATATTTAAATTCCTTGTTGCACTAGGTGATATTCTTTGAGTACAGTAGTGTGACATAACTAATTGTTTGAAGTCATTAATGACTCATCAAATAATTTCATAAAACTTATTTGATCACAATAGGGATCTGAAATTATTATTCGTGGGACAGTTATATAGTTAGGAGAAGTACACCATCATATATTATTCAAGTATTACATCAGAATATTTGTCTAATCTTGAGAGAAAAATAAACAAGTTTATATATATAAAATTATTAAAATACATATATATAAAAAAGAAGAAAAGACCAGTCTGTTTGCTGAATCGTTCAGGTCAAAAAATGATTAATGCTCCATTCAATGTTCATTCCGTCTGGAAACCGGGTTCTAAGCATGAATATCCAGAATGACTCTCTGCAATCTAACCATTTGACCTGATCACCCCCCCTTACTTTTGGTAAGATTTTCTCAATGCCCATAAAAGAAAAGTTCTCAATGCCCCCCTTCCCACTTTCTGAAAAATGTTTAGAAACAGGATGCATTAAGTCTCCCTTCTTAACGAGTCTACAATGCTCCTGCATTCTGATTTTTAGGGCCCTTGTTGTCCTTCCGACGTATCTTTTCCCACAGCCACAATTGATGACATAGACCACAAAGGACGTATTACAATCAATAAAACTATTAATGTTAAACCGTCTATGGGGGCTGTGGGAAAAGACACATCTGGAAGGTTTCATATATTTACACACATTGCAATTGTTGCATCTGAACGATCCCTTTGTAATGAATGTGTTTGTATTAGTGATTAGATCAGGAATAACACTTGGGGATACATAGTTGGCTATGGTTTTCGCTTTCCTATACACAATCTTAGGTCCCTTTTTGGTGTACTCACCAAGAATAGGGTCCATACGTAATAGACCCCAATGTTTATTGATTATCCTATTCACTTGGCCACTGGCCTTGCTGAATTGTGAGATAAACAAGGGGGATGTGTTTCCCAACCCTTCCATATCTCTTTTATGGCCACCGTCCTTCACCCTCGATCCTTTAATGGGAAGCAATGTATTTCTATCCCTTCTAGTTATTTCATCCACTATGGATTGGAGGGTCTCCCTGTCATAACCCCTTTCAATAAAACGATTAGTGAGAGCCTCAGACTGGGACAGGAACCCGCTAAGAGTGGAGCAGTTCTTCCTCAGTCTGAGGTACTGACTTTTGGGAATGCCAGTAATTACCGATCTGGGGTGACAACTGTCCGCCCTAAGAATTGAGTTCCTTGAGTTGCTTTTCCTAAAAATGTCTTTTTGAATCTATTGATTCATATCTACAAATAGTAGAATGTCCAGGAAGCTAATGTGATGTGGATTGAAATTAGAAGTGAATTGAATATTAAGATCATTATCATTAACATATTCGAAAAATAATTTTAAAGTGTCTGTGCTCCGTACCAAATGATAAGTAAGTCGTCAATAAAACGTTTGTAAAAAACAATATTGTGTCTAAATTTATTTGTGCTATTATAGATGAAAACATGCTCCCACCACCCCATAAAAAGGTTCGCATAAGAGGGGGCAAAACTTGTCCCCATTGCTGTTCCCCGCTGTTGTAAGTAAAATTGGTGCTCAAAAAGAAAATAATTGTGCGTGAGAAGAAAAAGAATGGATTCAGTGATAAAAGTGGTCATTAAGATTGAGCTCCCTGGACATTCAATGAAATGGCGAACAGCCGTCAACCCCAGATCGTGCTCTATAAATGAATACAGGGAGACCACATCCATAATCACCCATAGAAAGTCAGGTTTCCATGAGATACTTTCCAGTTGTACCAATAAATCCCCAGAATCGAGGATAAAGGACGGCAAGGCTAACAAATGGCTGCAAATAAGAATTAACAATAACGGGATAAGCCATCTCCCAAAGATCCAATGCTAGAGACAATTGGCCGACCAGGAGGGTCGACCAATGTCTTATGGATCTTTGGGAGATGGTGAAAGATAGGGATAACCGGATGGGGGTTAACCAAGAATCCAATCTCTTTTTTATTAAGAACTTGAGTTGCAGACCCTAAATCAATAAGATCCAACAATTCCTTCAAAAAGGGGGCAGTTGGATCATATGGTAGTTCAGAGTAGGAGGACACATCCCCAAGTTGGCGAAAAGCTTCCTTGAGATATTCTGTCCTACTCTGAACCACCACGGCACCCCCTTTATCTGCATTTTTGATGACTAACATAGGGTTATTTCGTAATGTCTTAAGGGCCAGACGCTCCTCCCCATTCAAATTGTCATTGCTTAAACTGGAAAATGAAAAACCCTGAGCCAAAAGCCTAAGGTCACGAATGACCAGGTTTTCGAACATGGAAAGATAGGGGCCTTTGACAAAAGAGGGGTAGAAAACAGACTTTTCTTTAAACTTAGAACCCCAGTCACCAAAAGTATAGGTCTGGGAATCCTCAACATAATTACCCTGTTCAGCAAGATCGTCCAAGTCTCTCAAGGCACATATATCTTGAAAAGAGTTCAGAGAAACCTGAAGAGGGGGAGTATCAGAAGTTGCTTGGGGTGAGGCAGAGTCAATGGAATTCCCCAGAGGAAGATCCTCAGGAGAAGTCTCAGTCAGAGATTTGTCTCCACTATCATGCTGATGAAAAAAAAAATTTAATGTTAACTTGCGGACATACTTGTGTACATCCACAACTGTTCCAAAAAGATCAATGCCCATGGAGGGCGCGTACTTCAACCCTTTGTTGAGGAGAGAAATCTCTGACTGGCAGAGATTATGCACTTGGAAGGAAGAATAGGTTCCGTGGATTCATTGGATTCGTTCTCCGTGGCGAACTGGCGAGAGAGAGCATCTGCTTTGATATTTTTGGTACCTGGAATATACGAAATGGTATAGATAAAACGTGAAAAAAAAAGAGACCAACAGGCCTGACAGGATCCCAAACGACGAGCCCCCTCAATATACAGCAAATTTTTGTGGTCGGTGAGGATGGAAATAGGTTCCTTAGTGCCTTCTAAAAGATGCCTCCACTCCTGAAGAGCCAACTTAATGGCCAGTAGCTCACGATTCCCAACATCATAGTTTCTCTCGGCAGACGAGAATTTCCGAGAAAAAAAAACACAGTGAGGGAGTTTTTCTTGGGGGGAGGACCTCTGAGAAAGAACTGCACTGGCTCCCACATCTGAGGCGTCAACTTCCAAAGTGAAGGGAAGAGAGGTACAGTATCAGGAGGACGTAGGATGGGTGCAGAGACTAAGGCTTTTTTGAGGAATTCAAATGTGTCAATAGCTTTGGAGGACCAAGACGTGGGGTCGGCACCTTTTTTAGTCAAAGCAGTGATGGGGAGAGCAATGGAAGAAAAATTACGGATGAATTTCCTGTAATAATTGGCAAAACCAAGAAAACGCTGCACGGCTTTGAGAGAACTTGGCAGCGGCCAGTCGAAAACCGACTTCACCTTCTCTGGGTCCATAGAAAAACCTTGGTTAGAGATAATATAGCCTAAAAAGGCAGTAGATGTCTGGTGGAACAAACATTTCTCCATCTTGGCGTATAGGCGGTTAGCACGGAGCCTAGAGAATACTAGTTTGGTATGGTGAATGTGTTCCTCTAAGTTTCTAGAAAAAATGAGAATGTCATCCAAGTATACGATAACAAATGTTCCCAATACATCCCGGAAGATGTCGTTCATGAACTCTTGGAAGACGGCAGGAGCATTGCATAATCCAAAGGGCATTACTAGATACTAATAATGTCCAGATCGCGTATTAAACGCGGTTTTCCATTCGTCCCCCTCCCTTATGCGGATGAGATTAAGGGAAGGGGATACCGATTCTTTACCGTGATTTTATTGAGTCCACGAAAGTCGATACAACGTCTTAATGATCCATCCTTCTTTTTCACGAAGAAGAAGTGTGCCCCAGCGGGGGAGGTAGAATTGCGGATGAATCCTTTCTCCAAATTTTCTTTGATGTAAGACGTCATGGCCTCCGTTTCAGGAACAGACAACGGGTAAGATTTCGACTTTGGGAGAATGGTTCCTGGAATTAAATCAATAGGACAATCGTATGGACGATGGGGAGGTAAAACCTCAGCCTGTACCTTATTAACACGTCCAGGAATTCATGATACACGGTTGGAAGAATCGAGAGATTGGAAGGGACAGAATCCAGACTGGCAAGATCCGCAACAGGAGGAACGGGAGAAGCAGACTCAGCGGAAGGAGGCCATTGGATAGGCATGGTGCCGGTCCAATCAATGCACGGATTGTGGAGTTGAAGCCAAGGCAATCCTAAAATAAGTTGAACGGTAAGAGAATGGAAGATATCAAAAACAATTACCTCCTTATGACCATCGGCCAAGGTCAGTGTAAGAGGAATGGACTCCCAGATGATAAATGCTGGCTGGAGAGCATGACCGTCAATGACCTCGAGACCAATAGGTGATTTTCTCTTGACCATAGGAATTTGGTTCTCTGAGGCGAAGGTCTGATCCAGGAAGTTACCGCCAGATCCAGAGTCAATGAAGGCCTTTTCTTCCAGTAGGAGGTCAGGGCCCCCCAGAGTAGCAGGAAGCAGGGATAGAGGGGCAAGAAGAGAATGTACCCAGTAGAAGCGCCTCTACCTTTACTGGGTGTTCCCGTTTCCCGGCTTCAGGGAAAAGTTCTGGAGGCGATGTTCCAAAGAACCACAGTAGAAACAGAGTCAATTCTGACGGCGTCGCATTCTCTCCGCGGCCCGAAGTTGTTGGCTACCGATTTGCATCGGCTCCGGAGAGTCCAACGCCAGGAGAGGCGAAGAGGGCGACCTGTGTGAGACAACAGGGGAAAAAAGAGAACGAGAACAGTGTCTCTCGTGTCATCATTCCTGGGTGCGCTGGTCCATTCGTACACTGAGGGTAATCAACTCCTCCAAGGAAGAAGGCCGGGCATGAGTAGCAAGATCATCCTTCAAGGTATCAGAGAGACCATGCCAGTAAGCGGCGGCGAGCGCCTCATCATTCCAGTGTGTCTCCACGGCGAGGGTACGGAACGCAGATCGCGTACTTGGCAGCCGATCTTGGAGCCTGTGAAATATGGAAGAGAGAGAATGCGGCCATTTTGCGCCGTGCGGGAGTGTCAAATATTTGCTGCAATTCATGCCTAAATTTGGAGTAATCTTGTGTCAATTCACTCTTGTGTTCCCAGAGGGGAGAGGCCCAAGCGAGGGCGTCACCGGTGAGCAGAGCATAGATGTAAGCCACCTTAGAACGGCCAGTAGGAAATTGAGAGGGAGACATTTCGAATTGCACCTCGCATTGGTTAATGTAACCGCGACAAGTGAGGGGGTCCCCATCATAACGATTAGGCGGAGGAAATCGGGGTCCAGCGTTAGCATAAGTCATAGCAACAGGAGGTGACGGAACCATAGGAGACTCCTGAAGGGAGAGGTTAGCAAGCTGCTGGGAAACAGTGGACTAGTAGAAATTGATAAACAATTTATCCCATCAGGTGCATCAGAAATGATGTGGTAGGCGCTGCAGACATGAATACATAATGTGTGAATATATAGCACGATATAGCAACTGGCCCAGCTCTGGGCACCAATTGTTGCAGACACTCACGGTTAGGAGAATAAAAAGCGCCGTGGCTCGGTCCTCAGTATCTTCAGTGTTGCACCGCCAACCCTTCCGTGACTGTGACGTCACGTGGGGCGTCATGTGACCGGCGGTGATCTCCTCCGGGAGCAGCGACTACCCGGCATGCAGTCCAGCAGGGAAATGCAGGGAAACTCCTCCAGCAGCAGCAGGAATCACAGCAGAGCACAGCCGTAAAGCAGACAGGGTGTAGACGTGGGTGGTGACTAAAAAAAGTTTATTGCAACAGACATGTGTAGCTGATGGATCCTCTGACGCGTTTCAGCCCTCAGGCCTTTGTCAAAGAAGTCAGCAGAGTCGTATTCGTAACCAGGGTCCAAGGGCAGTAGCGAGCAGGGTAATCCAGTACAAGCAGAGGTCAAGCCAGGGAAATCTAGGGGTAAGCAGGAGCAGGAACAGAAGCTGGAAAACACAGGAGAGCCAAGCATAGAACTGCACACACAGAGGTTAACCCACCCATCCCCGCTACCCACACTGGAGTCCTAACCACTCACCCCGGGCCCACTACATGCACCCTGTATTCATTGATTGGCATAGTGGTACTTCATACCTATATAATATGGGCATGATAAGCCACTATAGCACTCAATGGTCACCCTAATTAAAAAGCATGAATTCCAAAAAAACAAACAATAATCAAACATCTACACAAGCACATTAACACCACAATTCAAGAAATACAAACACTAGCCAACAAATGAAATAAATAAAAGCAGTAACCAAAAAACAATTAATTAATTTTATCCAGTAGCCAGCAAATCAATTAATTAAGAAAACCACTATGCAACACATCAATTGAAAGCAGGAGCCAACACAAAAAATATTTAATTAAAAACACTAAACTATCGGAAACAATAATAAAACCAAGCCATGAAAATGACAAACAATTTTCAGTATTCCAAACAATAAACTGAAATAAAAAAAATAACACTCAATAGAAAGCAAGAATTTGCCCAAAAATACATTGGCTATCACTGTATTAATGTTTACCCTAAACGGACACAGATTAATACATTAAAAGAAAGAAATTCAATAAAAAACCTGAAAAAGACAATTACTGTACATACATTCAAAATTTGTCTTACAGTACCTTTAGAATTCTTCACCCTCAGAATTCCGGCGTATCAGGAAGCTCTCAATCAAAGACATCGTCCGCCGCCATCCTCGGTGAAAATCAGCATCATGTTAAAAAAAAATCTTCTTTTTTCCATCTTCTTTAATTGTTTTCTGCCATCTTGAATCTTCTATCCTTGTAATCCATTCCCCATGTTAAATTCAAAACGGATGTTGACTTATCGGCATATAAAGCTAAAATGAGATGAAACAGGCCTTACATAAGGCCTGTGACGTCACATTTTAGGGTCAGATGGGAGAGGTCCAATCCGATTGGACGTTGTATCATGTTACAGGCTTTTTTAATTTATTTTTATTTTTTTATGGATGTGACATACAGTAATCCCTTAAAGTGATGTCACATAATTTGTTAAAAAATGGAACATATCGGGGAACTTCCGGTGACGTCACCCGGCATGGACGGCTGCTAGAGGAGCTCCTGAAACCCGCGGGTTAAACAGCGCAAAAACCCCTACTTAAACTTAAAATTTTCGGACGAAATTAGTCCCTCCGGATAGACAAACAGAAGGGGAATGTCAAAAACGAAAAAAGCGAACAACCAGCCTGTTTCTAAATTTTTCACACCGTCTCAACGAGGTAAGGACAGCACTATGAATCCCCAAGATGGCGGCGGACCGCATGGCGCTACCTCCCAATCTGGGAAAAAGACCCAGCCAAGCGAAAAAACCCCTACAAGCCCAGAACACACAATAACCAGGGCATATTTGGAGGAACTGATGGCTGGCATGGCTGCTACGCTCAAAACTTCCTTCCAAACGGAATTGCGGGCTGCAGTGAGCAACATTAGGAGAGAAATATCAGGGCTGACAGAAAAGACCACGACCCTGGAGAACAGGCTCTCCGAATCCCTACAAAGACAGGGAGAGGCAGAAGAAGAGATCAGCCGCCTAGGTGAAGAGATCTCCCTCCTCAAGGAAGGCATGGAGGAGCAGGAAAATCGTGACCGGCGACAGAACATTCGTGTGAGGAATGTTCCAGAGTCGGTCACGCAGGAACAGATCCGGCCTTACCTCCTGGAGCTCTTCAATATGGTCTGCGGGGAGCTGGAAGAAAAGGAGTTAGAAATGGACAGAGCCCATCGTGCGCTGGGACCCAAGTCTGATGATCCAAAACGAAGAAGGGACATCATAATAAAAATACATAAATACACCTCCAAAGAAAAAATCATCTCAGCATGCCGAGACATGGGAGAAATAACATTTCAAAACGAGACCCTACAAGTCTACAATGATTTGTCAAAAGCAACAAGAGACCGCAGACGGGAGTTAAAGCCGCTGACTAACTTGCTCCGTGAGAAGGGAATACTGTACAGATGGGGCTTTCCGTTTAAGATCTTGGTGAACAGAAATGGAAAGTTCCTGTCCCTGAAGTACCCCGCGGACATGGCTCCATTTGCAAAGGCCTTGGGCCTAACTCCTCCACAAGGATGGCTACCAGGCAACCCGTCATCTAGTGAAGCTGCAGGAGACCCGCCTCGGATATATCGGAGAGGATCGCGGCCCAGCACTCCAGGGACAAGCAGTAACAGCCGACACCGCACTCAAACAACACCCCCCCCTCCCTATGTGATCCCGAGGAAGAGGGGAGACCCACAGCCACATTGGAAGGCACCCCATCGGACCGGAGCAGTACCTGGAGAGGAGCCGCCGACTTCCCGAACGAGACGACACTGGACACCGCTCCCCACACTGAACCACGTGTCACCTACTCCCACGATGGCACCGGAGCTGATCCCGCCAGCTGCTTTAAAATCCTGGTGCACACCCGGCTCGATCGGATGGAGCAGGAGCGTGATCTCCCCAATTCCAATATGCGAGGAGAGCCGGGTCCTCAGCCTTGCTCTGCTAAGCCCCGACCTCCAGTCTTTCTGGTGGCCCCGCGGGGATGTGTGCCCCCCCCCCCCTCTCTCCAGCCAGTTGCCCCGATTTTTCGGGATGGTTTTTTTTTGGCATACGGGGGGGGGGGGGGGGGGTATGGCCCATCGGCGGGTGGGCCCGATCCGACAGGGAGCACACCGGCTCAGGCGACGAAGGACAATTATGGCCCAGGGGAACCGGACCACCCGAGTTGACTTAAGGGACGCAAAAAACACAAATTGAGGTTTGGCGCCCTGGAGGCCGTGAGTAATGTGATAAAATGTTATGTTATGGAAGGCACCCCACAGCCCCCCCCCCTCCCCATTTCAACCATAACCTAAGCACATAGCCCCCCTCCCTCCCCATCCTCCCCCCCCCCATACATAAAAGCAAAGAAGTGTAAACAATAAATAAAATACCCCTATGTCCCCCATCATACTTTCCCCCCCCCTGGAACGACTCCCAGAGGATCACAGAGGTAATATACAAAACTGGGAAACACCTGTCCTGTTGGAAGTGGGCCGTTACCCTCCCCCCCCCATTCACATCCCCCCCTCTCCCCCCCTCCCCCCCCCGGTGCTATATAAAATTTGAGAAGTACATGCAAAGTAAGATGTGCACCCATGCCTCCCCTTGGAATAACACCCGGGGGAAGCAGGGGTATATAAGGAAACTAAATGGGCCTCGGCCGATTGCCAGGCAGTATACAGTATATTTATGGTATAGAGTGGTACTAGAGACGCAACATACAAGAAAGTGAAATGCCCACACTGTCTGAAATGTTCCGTCAACCCACCCCCCCCCTACCCCCCTACCCCCCCATACCCCCCCACCCTCCCCCCACCCCACCCCCACCCTCCCCCACCCCACCCCGGCACGATATAAAAGTTGAGAAGTATATGCAAAATGTGACCTGTACCTAGGTATTCCCTTGGAACAGCACCCAGGAGAAGCAAGGGTATATAAGGAAACCAAATGTATCGGGGCTGAGTCCCAGACAATATATGGTATACCTATTGCAAAGAGTGGTAAAACAGAAGCAATATATAAAAATGTGAAATGACTGCTCTGTCAGTAAGGCTTCATCGAACCCCCCCCCCACCCCTTACCCCCACCCCCCCCACCCCTCACCCCCACCCCAGTATTATATAAAAGATGAGAAGCATATGCAATAGGTGAGGTGCACCTAAGCCTTCCCACCCCTCCTCCTCCCCCCTCCTCCCCCCCCTGTATTAAACAAAAGCTGAGGAGTATATACAATGGGTGAGACGCACCTATGCCTTCCCACCCCCCCGCCCCTCCTCCCCCTCCCCCTCCTCCCCACCCCAGTATTAAATAAAAGCTAAGGAGTACATGCAACGGGTTAGGTGCACCTATATCTTCCCGTGGGATAGCACTCAGAGGAAGCAAAGATATATAAGGAAATTAAATGTGCCTTGGCTGATTTCCAGACAGCATATAATATACTTATTGGATAAAGTGGTACTATTGAGGCAACATACAAAAATGTGAAATGTCTTTATTGCTGGAAATGTTTCGTCAACCCTCCCCCACCCCCCCCCCCCCCCACACACCCTCTCCCCCCTCCCCCCCCTCCCCTCCCCCCCCGCCGTTTCCCCCCCCCCCCTCCCCCCACCGCCGTCCCCCCCCCCTTCCCCCCCCCCCACTCCCCCCCCCCACTCCCCACCTCCCCCCCCCACTCCCCACCTCCCCCCCCTTCACCCCCCCCCCCCCCTGGGTGCTATACAAAAGTTGAAAAATGTATGCAATAAATGATATGTACCTATGTCCTCCCTTGGAACAGCACCTAGAGGAAGCAAAGGCTCATAGGAAAACTAAATGTGCCTAGGCTAATTTCCAGACAGTGTATAGTATACTTATTGTATAGAGTGGTACAACAGACGCAGCACACAAAAATGTGAAATGCCCACACTGTTGGAGAGGCTCTGTCAAACCCCCCCCACCCCCACCCCCACCCCCCTCCCCTCACCCTTCCAGCCCCCCCCCCTCCCCTCACCCCCCTGCCCACTCCCCCCGGTATTATATAAAAGTTGTGAATTAAACGCAACGTGATATATGCACCTATGCCTTCCCTTGAAACAGAACCCAGGGGATGCAAGGGTCTATAAGAAAACAAAAGGTGCCTTGGCTGATCTCCAGATAATACATAGCATACTTATTGCAAAGAGTGATATAATAGATGAAGCATACAAAAATGTGAAAGGCCCATACTGTTGGAAAGGTTCCGTCAACCCCCCCCCCCAAACCCCCCCCACACACCCCATCCACACCCCCCCCCCCACCCCCCCCCCCCCAACCACCCCCCCCAACCCCCCCCTCACCCCCCCCACCCCCTACCACCCCCAACCCCCCCCCACCCCCCCCACCCCCCCCCACCCCATCCCCCACCCCCCCACCCCATCCCCCCCTCCCCCCCCCCACTCAGACGAAGCAAATTTACAGAAGAAAGTTGAAATTGCTTGGGTGGAAAATCAAAATGTGCACAGTGGGTCCATGATGTAATGTTACATAACAGATGCTGTACAAAAATGCGAAATGTTTAAACTGCCTGAATTACACCTTCACCCCCCCCCATCCCCCCTCACCTGTGGACTGAGGATCTACGTAAAAAAGGGGTTAAGTAAATTCTATAGAGGGTTTGGACCCCTCAGACGTCCAACGGTGGACTGACCCGGAACCACCCCAGAAGGGCTCTTATAGCCCAAATGCCGGCTGTTTTTAAAGCTGGCAAAAGTTTGTTGAGGCCTTCTCAAGGCCTCATTACAACCTATTTCTATCAGCTGACTCTGTCCCAGCTGATCTCTGCCCTACCCCCACTGACCCTCCCCCACGCCCCCCCACCTCAGCTTAAAATAGCCATTCCAGCCAAAAAAAAACTCGCAACTCCCACACCTACAGAGATATAAACTAGACTCAGACTTACTGAATCAGGGCCTCTCAAATGGGAAAGATGAGGCCTCACGGTACCATCTAAAAAAGAACCCAAATGACTAGCCAAACCACAATTAAATTCACCTCACTCAATGTGAAGGGCCTCCAGAATAACCGAAAAAGGAGACTAGCACTCCAAGATATGAAAAGATCAGGGGGGGACATCATATTTCTACAGGAGACCCACTTCACATCACAAGACCCCCCAAATTTATTCAAAAAAGTGTTCCCAATGTGTTTTTTCGCATCATTTACTAGCAAAAAAAGGGGTGTAGCTGTCCTGATCAGACAGGGCACCCCATTCAATCATATCAAAACAACTGCGGACCCAGAGGGTAGATTCTTAGTGGTATATGGCTCCTTAGCGGGCTCAGCGATCGCTCTTATTAATGTATATGCCCCAAACGAGAACCAAACCGAATTCCTAAAGAAAGTACTCGAGGGCATAGACCCGGGATATCTGTCATCGATGATAGTGGGAGGGGACCTAAACATGGTCCTCAACCCTACCGAGGACAGATCGACCACAATGGGTCCCCCCCGTACAACCCCCTCCCAGATCACAGGGAAAAAGTTTAGGGGAATCTTGAGCGAGTTTTCACTAGTGGACATCTGGAGAACCCAACACCAGGGCCAGAGAGACTATACTTTCTACTCAGCACCTCACCAGACCTACTCTCGAATAGACCACTTTCTGGCCACAAAAAATGTGGTGGTGGCAACAACTGACTCCGACATAGGACCGATCACATGGTCTGATCATGCCCCGATTACCATAACCTTGACAACACCCTTCGAAAAGACAATAAATTACTCATGGAGGCTAAATGACTCACTACTCAACCATCCTGAGATAGAAAGAGAGATCAGAGCTGCCATTCGAGACAACTTTTTTTTTAACTCAGGATCCGTCTCCTCACCAGCAATCCTGTGGGAAGCCCATAAGGCAAGCATTAGAGGGAAAATCATCTCCATCGCATCCCACAGGAAAAAAGCCCGCCAAAAACTAATAAAGGAGCTCACAGATGATATCAAAATAATAGAACAAACTCATAAAGCTAACCCCTCAAAAAAAATATATAAAACATTGACAACAGCTAGAGCAAAACTTAGACAAATCCAGCTGGAGGATGTTGAGAAAGCCCTCAAGTGGACCAACCAACAATATTATGATAAAGGTAACAAAGCAGACAGACTTCTAGCTACTAAATTAAGAGGGGTGCATAAACGGTCCCAAATCACGGCGATCAAGAGTAGGTCTGGTGAGATACAACATAGTGACAATAAAATGGCAGCCGAATTCACAAAATTTTACACCGAACTTTATAACTTAAGATCCAAAAAAGGCCGCCCCGAATCAGTAGCATCCGAATTAATAGCACAATACTTAGATAAGTGTCAGCTTCCCACACTAACGGAGGAGGAAAACACAGTCCTCAATGCTGAGATTTCAAAAGAGGAACTGGAAGAGGCGGTCAAATCATTAAAAATCACTAAGTCTCCTGGCCCAGTTGGCTTCACTAATGTCTACTATAAGAGATCCTTGCCAGTATTATCCACGCATCTCCTAAGAACATTTAACGATTTTATGGAAGGAAATCAAATCCCTACGTCAATGTCCCTGGCCACCCTGGCCATAATACACAAAGAAGGCAGGGACCCGATGCAATGTGGAAGCTACCGTCCAATCTCCCTGCTTAATTGTGATCTCAAACTATATAGCAAAATACTCGCAAATAGATAGAATCCCATTTTACCAAGATTAATAGATAAAGATCAAGTGGGATTCGTAGCAGGCAGACAGGCCTCGGACAATACCCGAAAGATAATTGACATTATTGAACATGTCCATCTCACAGGGACCAAAGCACTACTCCTTAGCTTGGACGCAGAGAAGGCGTTCGATAGAATAGACTGGCTACTCATGGACCAAGTTATGCGCAAATTCGGCTTCAAAGACGCATATCTAGAAGGAGTCCGTAGATTATATCAAAATCCATCTGCAACAGTAAAACTACCAGGGGGCAGTAACCAGAGATTCGAGATTACTAATGGAACTCGACAGGGATGCCCCCTATCTCCTCTTCTCTTTGCATTAACCATAGAACCCCTAGCAGCGGCAATAAGAACCAATAGAGACATCAAAGGAATAGAAATTGGACACAGGCAGCACAAAATATCACTATTTGCAGATGATGTCATTTTAACCCTGACGCAACCCCAAACATCCCTGCCTAACCTCCAAAAAGAACTCCGAGATTTTGGAGACATATCAGGCTATAAAATCAATAACGATAAATCGGAAGCACTAAATTTAAGCCTGCCAGAGGTGAAACTCCTCAAATTAAACTTTAATTACCATTGGAGCTCCTCGAGTATCAAATATCTGCGAGTAAAGATAGCGAGGAACTACCAATCCCTATATCAACAAAATTACCCGACCCTGTTCCGGAAAATTAAACAAGATTTAGCGAAATGGGGAGGATATCAAATATCATGGATCGGGAGGATGATCTCGGTTAAAATGAACATACTCCCCAGATTATTATATTATTTCCAGACACTCCCGGTCCACATCCCTGGCTCAGAATTAAAGAATATACAAAAACTAATCTTCCACTTCATTTGGCAAGGTAAGAAACCTAGAACCGCTAGGACAGTTCTCCTGGCATCAAGGGGTAGAGGAGGACTTGGGGTCCCAGACATCACAAAATACTACCTAGCCGCACAATTGAGACAGGTAGTAGTCTGGAATGCCAACCCAAACCAATACTGTTGGCTAGATATAGAATCATACTACGCCGGGACGCCTTCACTACCAGCTTGCCTTTGGTCCCTGAGCAGGGAAGACATGCAGAATAGTAAACTTAAATTAGGCCCAATGAGACACACATGGGAGACCTGGACGAGATGCAAATATAAATTTAAGCTCACTTCGCCCCAATCCCAACTCATACCAATTCACAAAAATCCGAAATTCCCTCCTGGTTGTGAGCCCAGACAATTTGACCAATTCAAAGCAAAAAATATTAGAGCGATCGCTGACCTCTTGAGTATTGGAGAATTCCTGAGCTATCAAAATCTACAAACCAAATATGAAATAGCAAGGTTGGACGTGTTCAAGTATCTACAAATTCGGCACTTTATTCGAACCTTATCCCCAACGTTGAAATTTCCCCCTCTCACAGTTTTTGAGCGGCTCTGTTGAGAAACAGGCCACCAGAAAGGTCTTATAACACAAATTTACGCAGAATTGGAAAGGGCTATAGAAGCCCCCACACATGACTATATGCTGCATTGGGCAGCAGAATTGGGAATAGTTATAGACCGAGAGGACTGGGAAAGAATTTGGGAGAACGCCTCAGGAACTTCCATATGTACCACAATCAAAGAAAATATATATAAAATACTGTTCCGCTGGTATCTTACCCCAGTTAGAATAAATCAAATCTACCCCCAGGCGTCCGATCTATGCTGGAGAGGTTGCGGTCAAAAGGGGGACATGGCACACATTTGGTGGACATGTCCGGAAATTCAAAAATACTGGGGAACCACTCAAAAATTAATAGAAGAGGTCACCGGCCTCAAAATCCCTGTTGACCCGCTGACCTACCTGTTGGCCAGGCCCCTAGAAAATGTGGACCGACCAACAAGTAAATTAATCTCCTTCATCCTAACAGCGGCTAGATGTGCAGTGGTGGCCGCCTGGAAGAAAGTGTCTCCCCCCTCAAAACAAACGATAAAAAATAGGATACAAGAGGTAATGAATATGGAGAAACTATCGGCCTTTTTGAAAAGATCCACGGACTCCTTTAATAAAACATGGGACCCGTGGCTAACCCATATGGCACCCCCACGCCCCTAACTCAAAAATGAAAAGTAAAAAGAACGAGTCTAGAAACTCCAATAGAAATATTCTGAGGATGCGATAAGCAACAGGTATTCCCCCTCCCCCCTTCCCCCCCCCCCTCCCCACCTTCCCTTCTCTCCCTTTCCATACTCTGACTCTCTGTTTCCATACTCGCGCCCCCCTCACAACCCCAGGAGGGTCAGGGGGGCGATGAGCTTTCCTCTCTCTTTCTGGTTTCTTTAACCAAAAAATGGAGAAAATTTGTATTAGGCTGTATTAACATATATGACATGTACATTGTGAAATAAGTATTTGCCTAATAAAAATCTTTGGAAAAAAAAAAAAAAAATGGAACATATCCATGGTACAGGAACCAATGGTATTGTCTTCGATCCCATTGTGGGTAGTACCATGTGATATCAGCCATTTGGTTTTAAGGATGTGAAGTACCTCCCTTGGAGATGACATCATACTCTTATTTGTTTTTAAAGCCTATCACATGATACAGCATCCAATCAGATTGAACCTGTACCATCTGACCCTAAAATGTGATGTCACAAGCCTTATTCAGTATAAGGCCTGTTCAGTCTCATTTTAGCTTAATGGCGCGTTCCTTCATTTTCTATATCTACTCCCATTGCGGTTATATATTATTGCACTTGTTTTATTTGGGACTTGTTCGGGACTTTCCTAATCACTCGAGAAACTATCATGTGGGAGAGACGCACCAAAGACGCGACCGGCTGAGAGACGCCGCCAGATGACGTCAGACGCAAGCGTGGACTAACCCGGAAGCGACTAGGAGATTACCCCTTCTGAACTACCGGTTGGAGTATCTCCAGCACACGGGAAGGCTCCCTAAAGCAGAGCTGCATACACCGCTCTTGGATACCAACAGCTAGAGGGAGGACGTCCAACATACATCTGTCCGTGTTCTGCTGTCCCTGCCGAGCGGTAACATGTCCCTAACATGTCATGCTGTTAACCTTTTTTATTGATGTACGTGCAACACTCACCCCCACCCTATAAATAGTTTTTTAAATATACTACACTATGGTTTTTTTGCGCTGTCTTTTCTCTGTTTCCATGTAGCCTGGTGTTTGAGCCATCCTAATTGACCAGCAGCACAAAACCTCACCCTAATCAGGTTGTAATTTATACCGTATTTCTAAGTCACTATCACCCATCACTGATCACTTACTGTATGAGCGCAGGTCTTTTTGTTTTACAGTAACACACAATGCATTTTTTTTGGCAAATATTTGTTTTGAATTGATTGTTATTTTTTCTTTTTCTGTTTATTGTATGACCGTTTTACAAGAGATATATAGGTATTGCACTGTGTATTTTTGTCACATTGGAAGTAGCTTTGGGCATTTTTGTTTTTTTGCTGTATACATTTAGCCACGCTCACTAGAACTCCTTTTGACACTTATATGCATATATATATATATATATATGATGTGGTAATGGTTGGGGTTTCTCAGAGCTTGTTGGGAATCTGTGTATTTTGTTAACTGTGTGCAGCTGGTCTCAGTTGCTTATGGGAGGGTAGTGCCCCCCCCAAGGTTTAGGCTTTCCCTACCCCACTTTCCAAGTTGGCAGGTCAGTTTCATTTTGCCAGGTTACGACAGATCCAGTGTAGATCATTCTTCCTGTAATTATACAGGTAAAAATAATTTTAACTCAGGTGAGTGTTAGGACCTGCTTTGTCATGCCTTGTATATGGCAGCAGGCTTAATATGCTATGGCCAAAGGGTTAAACTATATGACCCTTTTTACAAGAGATATATAGGTATTGCACTGTGTATTTTTGTCACATTAGAAGTAGCTTTGGGCATTTTTGTTTTTTTGCTGCATACATTTAGCCATGCCCACTATCACTCCTTTTGACACTTATATGCATATATATATATATATATATATATATATATATATATATATATATATATATATATATATATATATAAAAATATATATATATATATATATATATATATATATATATATATAATGTGGCAATGGTTGTGGTTTCTCATAACTTGTTGGGAATATGTGTACTCTGTGTATTTTTTTATTTTCACTTAATTGTTATGTATTTGTAGGTCTTGGTTTTATTACATTTTAGGATTGATTAGGGGTTACATTTCTTTAATTGTTCTGTTGGCTAGGTGTTTATTTTTGTTTCAATTTTTTTTATTAGACAGTTATGACATTACAGGGTATAGATAATACAAACAGTAAGCCCGTCTAATACACATTTTTTTTTTTTTCCTTAACTGGGGAGAGAAGAGGAAAGGCTCAACGTCTCCCTGACCATATGTGGTCCAACGGGGCGGCGCGAGCATGGAAACAGAGAGGGGATAGAGAAGAGAGGGGGGGTGGGGTGGGGGGGGGTGGGGAGGGTGTAATGGGGAAAGGTCTTATTCCCTAGCTTCTTGGCAGTTCTGGTTTGGATCTTGGTGTCCATTGGGTCTCTGATCTGTTAAGGGGTGTTTCGTCTTAGGAGCGCCATGTGGGTGTACCATGGATCCCAAATATTAGTGAATGAGGTAGAAGACCTCTTAAGGAAAGCAGACAATCTCTCCATGTCCATTACTTCTTGCACCCTTTTTATTATTGTTTGTTTTGAGGGGGGAGACACTTTCTTCCAGGCGGCTGCCACCGCACACCTAGCCGCCGTGAGGATGAAGGAGACTAATTTTCCTGTTGGTCGGTCCAGATAGTCTAGGGGCCTGGCCAACAGGTAGGTCAGCGGTTCAACAGGTATTTTGAGGTCTGTGACCTCCTCTATTAATTTTTGTGTTGTTTCCCAGTATTTCTGAATTTCCGGACATGTCCACCAAATGTGGGCCATGTCCCCCTTTTGACCGCAGCCTCTCCAACATAGATCGGATGCCAGGGGGTAGATTTGATTTAGTCTGACTGGGGTAAGATACCAGCGGAACATTATTTTGTAAATATTTTCTCTGATTGTGGTACATATAGAAGTTCCTGAGGCATTTTCCCAAATACTTTCCCAATCCTCTCGGTCTATAACTATGCCCAATTCTGCTGCCCAATGCAGCATATAGTCATGTGTGGGGGCTTCTGTGCCCCTCTCTAGCTCCGCACATATTTGTGTTATTAGACCTTTCTGGTGAGCTGTTTCTCTGCAGAGCCGCTCAAAACCTGTGAGAGGGGGAAATTTCAATGTTGGGGATATTGTTTGGATAAAGTGTCGAATTTGTAAGTACTTGAACACGTTCAGTCCTATTATTCCATATTTGGTTTGTATGTTTTGATAGCTCAGGAACTCCCCGAGGCTCAAGAGGTCGGCAATCACCCTGATGTTTTTGGTTTGAAATTGGTCAAATTGTCTGGGCTCACAGCCAGGTGGGAATTTCGGATTTTTGTGAATCGGTGTAAGTTGGGATTGTGGTGTTGTGAGCTTGTACTTGAGTTTGCTTTTCGTCCAGGTCTCCCATGTGTGTCTCATTGGGCCTAGTTTGAATTTTCTATTCTGCATGTCCTCCTTGTTCAGGGACCAAAGGCAAGCTGGCAGTGAAGGCGTTCCGGCATATTGTGTTTCTATATCCAGCCAACAATATTGGTTTGGGTTTGCGTTCCAGACTACCACCTGTCGCAGTTGGGCAGCTAGGTAGTATTTTGTGATGTCTGGGACTCCCAGTCCTCCTCTCCCCCTTGAGGCCAAGAGAACTGTTCTAGGGACTCTAGGTTTTTTACCTTGCCAAATAAAGTGGAAGATTAGTTTTTGGATATTTTTCAGTTCCGAGCCAGGGATGTGGACCGGGAGAGTCTGGAAGTAATACAATAACCTAGGGAGTATGTTCATTTTAACCGAGACCATTCTCCCGATCCATGATATTTGATAACCTCCCCATTTTTCTAAATCTTGTTTAATTTTATGGAATAAGGTCGGATAGTTATGTTGGTATAGGGATTGGTAGGTCCTCGATATCTTAACCCCCAAGTATTTGATACAAGAGGAGCTCCAACGGTAATTGAAGTTTAGTTTGAGGAGTTTCACCTCTGGCTCTGGCAGACTTAGGTTCAGGGCTTCTGACTTATCATTGTTTATTTTATATCCTGAGATTTTTCCAAAATCCCGGAGTTCTTTTTGAAGGTTGGGTAGGGAGATTTGGGGTTTGGAAAGGGTTAGTATGACATCATCCGCGAATAGGGAGATTTTATGCTGCCTGTTTCCAATTTCTATTCCTTGGATGTCCGTATTGAGTCGTATTGCTGATGCTAGTGGTTCTATCGTTAGCGCAAAGAGGAGAGGAGATAGAGGGCATCCCTGTCGAGTCCCATTTGTTATCTCGAATCTGTGGTTATTGCCCCCTGGTAGCTTCACTGTGGCTGACGGGTTTTGATATAGTCTACGGACCCCCTCTAAGTATGCGTCTTTAAAGCCAAATTTGCGCATAGTCTGGTCCAAAAATTGCCAGTTTATTCTATCGAACGCCTTCTCTGCGTCCAGGCTTAACAGGAGTGCTTTGGTGCCTGTGAGGTGAACATGGTCAATGATATTAATTATTTTTCGGGTATTGTCTGAGGCTTGTCTCCCCGCGACAAATCCTACTTGGTCGATATTAATTAACCTCGGTAATATTGGGTTTAGCCTATTTGCCAAAATTTTGCTATATAGTTTGAGATCACTATTGAGGAGGGAGATTGGACGGTAGCTTCCACATTGCATCGGGTCTCTGCCATCCTTATGTATTATAGCCAGATTGGCTAGAGACATTGTTGGGGGGATTTGATTCCCTTCCATAAAATAATTGAATATTTTTAGTAGATGCGTGGATAGGGTTGGCAAGAACCTTTTATAGTAAATATTTGTGAAACCGTCAGGGCCAGGAGACTTAGTAAGCTTTAGTGATTTGACCGCCTCTTCCAGTTCCTCTTTTGAGATCTCAGCATTGAGGACTGTGTTTTCCTCCTCCGTCAGTGAGGGGAGTTGGCATTTATTTAAATATTGAGTTATAGATTCTGACGCTATCGGTACAGGTCGGCCGTTTTTAGCTCTTAAATTATATAGTTCTGTGTAATATCTTGTGAATTCCGCTGCAATCTTGCTTTCACTATATTGAATCTCACCAGACCTACTCTTGATCGCCGTTATTTGAGATCTTTTTTGTATCCCTCTTAATTTACTAGCTAAGAGTCTGTCAGCTTTGTTGCCTTTGTCATAGTATAGTTGTTTGGTCCATTTGAGGGCCTTTTCAACGTCCTCCAGCTGGGTTTGTCTAAGCTTTGTTCTAGCATCTATTAATGACTTGTATATTTTTTTTGAGGGATGTGTTTTATGAGCTAGCTCTATTGCTTTTATGTTTTCTGCGAGTTCTTTGATTAGCGCTTGGCGGGCTTTTTTCCTGTGGGATGCGATGGAAATAAATTTCCCTCTGATCGTTGCCTTATGGGCTTCCCATAGGATTGCTGGAGAGGAGACTGTTCCCATATTGAGGGAGAAATAGTCCTTAAGTGAGGATCTGACTTCTCTCTCGATCTCTGGGTGATTTAGTAGTGAGTCGTTCAGTCTCCAGGTGTACGTTGTTGTTTTTTCAAAGGGGACTGACAGAGTCAAGGTGACCGGGGCATGGTCTGACCATGTGATTGAGCCAATGTCTGATTCTATGGCTGCCGCCATCACATTTTTGGTGGTCAAGATGTGGTCTATTCGAGAGTAAGTCTGGTGAGGTGCTGAGTAGAATGTGTAGTCTCTCTGGCCCTGATGTTGGGTTCTCCAGACATCCACCAGTGAGAATTCGCTCATGATTTCCCTGAACCTTTTCCCTTTGATCTGGGAGTGGGTTTTGCGGGGGGGGCCCATGTTGGTTGATCTGTCCTCGGTAGGGTTTAAGACCATATTGAAGTCTCCTCCCACTATCATCGATGACAGATATCCCGGGTCAACACCCTCGAGAACAGCTTGTAAAAACTCTGTTTGGTTCTCGTTTGGGGCGTATACATTGATCAGGACGATTGCCGAGCCCGCTAGGGAGCCATATACCATTAGGAATCTACCCTCTGGGTCCATTGTTGTTCTGACATGATTAAATGGGGTGCCTTGTCTGATAAGGATAGCCACACCCCTCTTCTTACTACTAAATGATGCAAAAAAGCAGGTCGGGAATATTTTTTTGAATAAATTTGGGGGGTCCTGTGATGTGAAGTGGGTCTCCTGTAGGAATATGATGTCTCCCCCTGTTTTTTTCATATCGTTGAGTGCAAGTCTCCGTTTTCTATTATTTTGGAGCCCTTTAACATTCAGTGAGCAGATTTTTATTGGGGCTGTGGATGTCATTGTGATTTTGTTGTGGCTTGAGGACTCAGGATCTCCCCCTTCCCACTGGAGGGGATCTTGCTTTTATGTCCTAGGTATGTATTACTTCGGAAGCTGCTTTGTTTATGGGGTAGGGATGTGTCTTGTCTATATTTTCTTTGGTAGTTGTTTGTGTGGTGCCAAGGAAGGGGGGGGGGGGGGAATGAGGGGGAGGGAGGGTGGTTAAAGATCCGCTGGGACAGAGTCAGCGGATAGAGAGCAGATAGGATTAGGGCCTTTTCAGGTCCTAATATTGTGTTGCCAGGCCTAGTGAAGGCCGGCATTTGGGCAGGTGTGCCCATCTAGGGAGGTTCCGGCACCAGTGACCGGCGTGCAACCGAGGGGTCCAGACCCTAGGTTGCTAGTGTGTTGCGCTTTCCCTTTTTCTGTCGTCATGTTTCAGTTTTAGGCTGCGTCGTGTTTTACTTGTATGGGGGGGGGGGGGGTGGGTAGTGAAAGGGAAAGAAAAAAAAAGAAAAAGGGGGGGAGGGTGAGCACCCAAAGAGACGTTCAGGTTATGAGTGTTGGAGTCGCTGACGTTGGTTGTATGGCTCGGGTTATTTTACCATTTTGGTGAGGTATATAAGGGTGCGTATTTCTCTGTTGGTTACTTAAGGCCGGTTGGCAGCGTTCTACTGGGGCGGTGGGGGGCGGGGAGCACAGGGGCGGGTGGTGAGGGTAGGATGGGGGGGGGGGAGTTGAGGGTGGGGGGCGTCCTAACTTTCTTTCTTCTCTATGTTGGTAGTTATGGGTTAGGTCTGCCTTTTATTGGATCTGTATGTGTTGTGTGTAGTTTCTTAAACACAGCCCCTACTAGTACACAGTCAGTTTTCTGGTTTAACATATACAGACGGATGTGCCTGGTAGGTAACATAGGAAACCTGCGTTGATCTACATCTCGTTATTGTCATGACATGCAATACATCTGGTCTGCTTGTTTAAACATTGCGATATAACCCTGGTATATAATGTTTCAAATCTACCTTAACATAGATAACAATATGGGTCTGACACGGAATACAACTTTGTCGCGCGAGCGCCTCCTGATCTTAGATCCTGGGGTATGTTATAGCAAGCCTGGGTTAACCTGTTTTATTGGGACTGTATGCATTGTGTGTAGTATCATATACGTTGTCTATTATTAGTACACAATCAGCTTTCTGGTTAACATATACAGAGAAATGTTCCTGTTAGGTTACATAGTAAGCCTGCCTTAACCTACACATCGTTATTGTCATGGCATGTAGTACATCGGCGCTGTTTCTACATAGTTACGTGATCCTGGCATTTAATATATCAAATCTACCTTGACATACACAACAGTACAGGTCTGACAAGGGGCGTATCACAATCGCACTGATACCCCCTGCGTTACGATGCCGAGGTGTACCATTGCAAGCCTGGATTTACCTATACTGTGATGTGGTCCAGGCATGCAGCATGGTAGACCTGCCTCGCCATGCGCAGTAGGTAACCTGTCAAAGGCTTACAACGACCCATACAGCAGTATCTGTATGAGAACCTGATAATTTCGCCCTGGCATATACATCTGAGTACTCTTGTCTAGTATCCTGGCACATTTACAGTACTGTCTTGGGCAGCAGCCTGTCTCGGCTACAGCATGAGGGAGGGGGGGGGGGGGGGGAGAGAGGATAGGGAGGGAAGGGAGTGTGGGGGGGGGAAAGGTGGGGGGGGGGAAAGTGGGGAGGGGGGGAAAGGTGGGGGGGAGGGGAGGTGGGGGGGGAGGGATTGAGGAGGGACTCCTATTCTTAGATTTTGCTATCGGCTTGGAACATTGAACATATACGCCCCTAGGAATCTCATTGTTCTTTTTAGTCAGAATTATTTTAAAGTTTTATGTCTGCAGCCCATGGTTTGAATGGGTCGCAGACCAGGGTATCTTTGTATTGTCCAAGTTCTTTTCATGTCGATATGGGTCTCATGGGGCCCTTGGGGGGGGGGGGAGGGTCGGGTGTCAAGGCATGGGGAGGCCTTCTGTGGCCGGGAGGGGGGGGATGGGGGGGGAGCAGGCCCGTGTTCTCCCGACAGTGGCGTGACTCTCTGATCGCCGCAGTGTTATACAGGCAGTAGTACTCACGGTTCCCGTTGGGGTCACGGTGGGGTGATAGGGGGGAGACAAAAGAAAGCGGAGGGGGTGATCCGACCGGATGTCCTGGGTTCCCGTCTGAGTGCTCGCTTCCTCCGCTCCCGTGAGGGCCGGTCGGTTGTCGGGGCCTCCGGGAGGGGAGGGGCAAAAGGATCCTGCGTTCCCCTCGCGACGGCGGGTCTTGGCTCCACACTGTCTCAGCTAAGCTTCAGCGTCGGGGCTGTCGGTGTGCACGTCCGTCCTCATTGCTGCGGCCGTTCCGGTGTGCTGTAAGAGGCTTTGCCGCCTCCAGGTACTCGCCACGTTCACTCTCTGGTCGGCCGCCTGCCGCGTCTCGACGTCATCCGCTCCGCTGGTATCGGCAGCCGTCTTTGATGCGGAGGATCAGGTTTGCAGACGGGTCTGTGGGTTCTTTGGGGGGTGAAGGAGGGGGTAGGGGGGAGAGGTAGAGGGGTGGCGGGCGGGGGGGGGGGGAGGTGTGGGTGGGGAGGGGAGAGAGGGGAGAGGGGGGGGGGAGAGAGGGGAGAGGGGGGGGGGGAGAGAGGGGAGGGGGGGGGGAGAGAGGGGAGGGGGGGGGGAGAGAGGGGAGGGGGGGGGGGAGAGGGGAGGGGGGGGGGGAGGGGGTTTCTGATGTGTTTGAGTGTTTAGCTAATTTCTGGTAGACGCTTTGTGATGGCCTTGTTTGGTGAGTTTTCAGGGTCTTCACTTGACTCTGCCTTGTCTTTGTCCTGCCAGCCTTTCGGATGTTCTTGCTGGCGGGTCTCGTGTGTCCGGTTCTTGGACTCTGGAGGGGTTCTTATCCCACTCTGCTGGCGGGTTCAGTCCAACCGTTTTGGCAAAGCGCGCCATATCCTCTGGGTGTCTGATGGTATGGTATTTCCCGTTTTTCTGCACCAGCAGTTTAAACGGGAAGCCCCAGTTATATTTGATTTCTTTTTCACGCAGGAGTTTGGTTAGAGGTTGCATCTCTTTTCTCCTGAGCACCGTGCGTTTAGACAGGTCGTTATATATTTGAAGATGGTCTCTTTGTGGGTGATAGGTTCTTGCGCGCGGCATGCTGCCATGATTTGCTCTTTTATTGTATAATGGTGGATTCTTGCAATCACGTCTCTAGCTCTGTTGGGGTCATCTGACCTTGGTCCCAAGGCTCGATGTGCTCTGTCCATTTCACACTCACTTGGAGTAAGGTCAGGGCAGACGGATTGGAAAAGGGCCAGGATGTAAGGTTTAATCTGGGCTGGGAGGACCGATTCTGGGATCCCTCTGATCCTGATGTTTTGTCTTCGATCTCGGTTTTCCTGGTCCTCTATCTGGTCTTTAAGATTACTCACTTCGGCCCCCAGCCGGTAGATTTCGTTCGCGGCGTCTTCTTGGGCCTGTGTTGCGTCAGCCATTTTTATTTCCAGCTCCGCGGTGCGCTCTGAGAGGCCCGAGATCTCCTGTTTCAGTTCAGAGACCGCAGCTTTAAGGTCCGCTTTGAGTGAAGCATGTAGCTTGTTCAGCATTGATGTTATTAGCTCTTGCATGTAATCCCGCGTTAGGGCTTCGTCTTGCGGTGGTGGTGTGTCGGTGCGGTCACGCTCCATTGCCGCTTGCTTGGCCCCGCGTGGTGTGGGGCCGCCGCCATCTTGGCTTCTTGTGGCAGCCTCCGAGCTCCTCTGAGAAGGGGAGAGAAAACGGGCAATTCCTGGGCCCGATTGGGCTTTTTGTTTGCCTGCCATTGCCTTCTCGAGGGTTTCCTCTAGGTTTTGAGCTGTTTTGTGGTGATTTTTTTGGGGTGGGAAAGCGCTGCTTTTGTAGTTTTATGCTTGGGTCTAGGGAGCTCCTCTGCTACCCGACCGTTCTCATCAGCGTCCTGGACACGCCCCCGGCTAGGTGTTTATTTAATGGTATTCTTGTTGAATTTTGGGATTACATTAATTTCATAATTTTTTTTGGTGTTAGATTAATTGTATTGATGTGTTGGCTAAGCTTTTTAGTTGTTTTCTTCTTCTGGTATTTAGGTGCTTGTGTATTTATTTTATTTTTGAGCCTTTTTGGTGAGGTTGTTTTTTTTCTTGTTGCCCATTGACTGCCATAGTGGCTTATCATTCCCATATTTTATGGGCATGAAGTACCACTGTGCCAATCAATGGGTAGAGGATGGGATAGTGGCCCCAGGTGGGTGGTTAGGCCTCCTGGGTGGGTATCGGGGGGAGGGTTTACCCCTTAATTACTATAGCGTCTATTAACCTCTAAGGTGATTAAGAAGTTAGGGCAATTAGATTGTATTTTTTATTGTTCTGTTCCTGCAAACCGAGGACATGCACATGGAGGATGATGATGAGGATGTCTCATCCTGATCATCAGGATGTCACAGTTAAATGCAAGTTTTATGTACTCTATTTATGCTGGCTGGCTAATGTTTTATTTAGAATGGGCAAATTAGCTATTATCCATATCTGGATAAGAGTAATTTTGCCAATTACTGTACTGTATGTGTTGGGGGGAGGAAGGGGGTTGTTGAGGTTAGAGGAGGAGGGTACTAGGGTTGTTGTATTTATTTATGTTTATTGGGGGTAGAGTGAGTAGGTAGTTGCCCCAAGGTATGTGTTTAGGCCTACTAGGTGGGTAGCGGGACTGGTTACCCCTTCATTACCATAGCGGTTCCAACCGCAATGGTAGTGAAAGGGTTAACACCTCCCGCAACCTTCCAGGCAGGCTTAAAAACCCATCCTGAGCTACTACCCCCTTCATCCACCCACTCTGCTCTCAATAAAATGACTATTCAAGTTTAACCCCTTCATTGCTTTAGCGAATACCCACTAAGGTAATTAAGCTATTTTTATAAAAATGTTAATACTAGTGCATGAGATCGGGGTCTCTGGAGCAGAACATAATTGATTTGAGATCCGGGACCCCATGCTTCCCGAGATGCAGGCACCATTATTGGGTATCCAATGGTGGTTGTGGGGAGCGCAGATGTCACCATATGTAAAGAATAGAGATATACAGTATATAGTGCAGTAGTTCTTAACTCAAATTTGACTCTTAAGTAGCAGAATGAAAACTCACATTCTCCCAGTGAAATGACAGCAGTATGAAATTATCCTCTCAGGTACAGTAGTCTGTGTGGTGTCCCTCGGTTAGAGATAAAAATCACACTTAGTGCAACACTGTGAGTTCTTAAAACATAATATATTAGCAGATAGATATCGCACTTACATTTGTGCAATAAGGATAAGGCACATAAAAATTAAAGGTGGCTTTGTCCCTCTGCTCCTTCTTGCCGCTCGCACACTGTCACGTCACTTCCGTTTCACGTCTACGATCGTCGACGTCACTTCCAGATGCGGGTGAACTTAGAATCGGGAGCCGTGGTGACGGGAGTTGCTGGGCAGATTCTGGATAGTATGCAGGGGCTTGCGTAGCCTACTGATGTGTCACACTTCGCGTTTCGCTTTACAAAAGCTTCATCAGGAGTATAATCTACGGCGCCTCTCTGGTCTAAATAAATATGCTATACTTCATTGTGATTGGATAAAGTGGGAATTGCTAGAATGCTATTGGTCAATTTATTGCATTGTGATTGGGTGATAGGGGCTAATACATAATAATACTACACTATCTTTTTTTATATAATACAAACAAGTACAACTTTATTGACATTTATACAATCTCATAAAAACTAAAATAAGTTAGTAACCTATACAGAATGGATGAATTAAAACAATTAAATATTTAATATTTTTAATATTATAAGGGATAGGGGACTTCCTAACTAGTTGCTATTTATACTCCAAATAAGTGATCATCAATAAATACAACGGGGATATAAATAGGAAAGGAAGAGCAAGAAACAAGAATTAACATTACTCATAAATTATAAAATACATTAATTTTAAATACAAAATAGACATTAACAACAAGGGATACATATTAAAGAACTATAGACACATAAAAGGGTACATTTAATTTATACCTATAAAATAAATTAATTTAAAAATATTAAAAGGTTAAAACTTGAATAAAAGTTTTTAATTGTTTTTAAATGAATGCACCAATCTCGATATCTACATTTAACTCCTTTGGATTCAGCGTTTTGAGGCAGTGAATCCAAAAGGTTTCTCTTTTTAACAATTCAATCGCTCTATTTCCTCCTCTCCAATTTTGAGGAATATGTTCTATCCCTTTTAGAATTAGATCTTTGGGATTGGATTGGTGAAATAAGTTAAAATGCTTAGGGACACTATGTGTGTCCATTTTTCTTCATATATATTCCCTATATATTCCAAGGCTCTAATTTTTAAAGTTCTAATGGCCTTGCCTCTTATTGTAGCCCGCAAGGACTTTCGAGCATATAAATCATAAAATCAGTATTACAGTTTAAAAATTGTTTAATTTTAAACTCCTCATTGGTGACGTATATCATACGTATGAAGAGCAATCAGAGATACTAATGGATAAATTTAAAGAAAAGAAATATAATAAATCCATTATGATAGATGCAAAAGATAGAACGGATAAGCTTGACAGACAGCTTCTAATTATACTGTAAGGAAAAATAGTAAAATAGATTTCACAACCACGTTTATGACAAAATATAATAAGGATGCCAATAAAATAAAACAGGCTATAAACAAACATTGGCACATTTTACAAAACGATCCAGTACTTGTAAGTATATTACCACCACGGCCAAATATAATTTTTACAAAGGCAAAACAATTTAAAACAAAAAATTAGCACCAAGTATCCTCAAACCAATAAGGGAGGATACACAAGATAAAAATTGGTTGAAACTTCCAAAAGGATTTTTTTCATGTGGTAACTCTACGGCCTGTAATTTTTGTTCAAAAGGGAACAAAGATATTTTTAAATCACACGTCACCAATGAGGAGTTTAAAATTAAACAATTTTTAAACTGTAATACTGATTTTATGATTTATATGCTCAAATGTCCATGCGGGCTACAATACATAGGCAAGACCATTAGAACTTTAAAAATTAGAGCCTTAGAACATATAGGGAACATATGAAGAAAAATGGACACACATAGTGTCCCTAAACATTTTAACTTATCTCACCAATCCAATCCCAAAGATCTAATTCTAAAAGGGATAGAACATATTCCTCAAAATTGGAGAGGAGGAAATCGAGCGATTGAATTGTTAAAAAGAGAAACCTTTTGGATTCACTGCCTCAAAACGCTGAATCCAAAGGGGTTAAACGTAGATATTGAGATTGGTGCATTCATTTAAAAATAATTAAAAACTTTTATTCAAGTGTAACGGGTTTTCCCCCACCCAATCTCACATTGGCCAGTGTGGTCTAACCAGTCCCCATTACATGTTCGTGTCTGGTGGTGCACCTGTAGGCAACAGGGCTCCTGAGTCTCCCGCTTGATGGTATTAGGGGATGTCATCCAGACAGGCAGCTGAGGTAGTGTGTGCGAGTTCTACCTATATCCAGTGCAGCTCCTCCACCTCATCAGGATCTGTGCTTCTGCAGGGAGATGGTCCTGGTGAGGAACTCCTTCTTGGTGGTGCCATCCACTGCTGAGTAACTTCACACTCACACAGTGGAGGTATATTCAAACAGGGCATCTTTATTGGCATGGTGATGTGGGCCAGCTGCCCCTCACAGATAACAGCTCAGCCACTCATCTCTTTGTAGCACTCCCTTAGGAAGGTCCCTTCTCTAATAGAGCTGCTTTCCACCTATCCTCTCAGAGAGATTCCCCAGCTTCTCTGTCTGCTGTAAGCTCCTCTCTCTACCTCTGCATCTCTCTCTCGAGCTGCTCTGTCTCTGTCAGCTCCTCTAACTCTGCTGCGTATGCTCACTGACTCACAGCTAGCATGAGACACTGCAACACTGTTGCAGACCTTCACGTGCCTCTCACTGAACAGAGGCAGCACAACAACAGGAAACTGAACTTCTAACTTTAGGCAGTGCTGTGTCTTATATCACCCCCCCCGGAGAACAAACATGCTCTGTATCACTAAGTGGGAACACACTGCATGTTGTCACTTCCTTTGGGGACATATGACACCTCACCAGGGTGTGAGGGCAAACCTCATTGATTGTTGCTGGCAGCCCTGCATACTTACCAGATTTACTGCCAGCATGAGAAAGAGATATGTACACCAATCTTAGACATGGCTACACAAGTTTTAACCTTTAATATTTTTAAATTAATTTATTTTATAGGTATAAATTAAATTTACCCTTTAATGTGTCTATAGTTCTTTAATATGTATCCCTTGTTGTTAATGTCTATTTTGTATTTAAAATTAATGTATTTTATAATTTATGAGTAATGTTAATTCTTGTTTCTTGCTCTTCCTTTCCTATTTATATCCCCGTTGTATTTATTGATGATCACTTATTTGGAGTATAAATAGCAACTTGTTAGGAAGTCCCCTATCTCTTATAATATTAAAATATTAAATATTTAATTGTTTTAATTCATCCATTCTGTATAGGTTACTAACTTATTTTAGTTTTTATGAGATTGTATAAATGTCAATAAAGTTGTACTTGTTTGTATTATATAAAAAAAGATAGAGTAGTATTATTATGTATTAGCCCCTATCACCCAATCACAATGCAATAAATTGACCAATAGCATTCTAGCAATTCCCACTTTATCCAATCACAATGAAGTATAGCATATTTATTTAGACCAGAGAGGCGCCGTAGATTATACTCCTGATGAAGCTTTTGTAAAGCGAAACGCGAAGTGTGACACATCAGTAGGCTACGCAAGCCCCTGCACACTATCCAGCATCTGCCCAGCATCTCCCGTCTCCACGGCTCCCGATTTTAAGTTCACCCGCATCCGGAAGTGACGTCGACGATCGCGGATGAGAGACGGATGTGACGTGACGGTGTGCGAGCGGCAAGAAAGAGCAGAGGGTCAAAGCCACCTTTAATTTGTATGTGCCTTATCCTTATTGCACAAATGTAAGTGCGATATTTATCTGCTAATATATTATATTTTAAGAACTCACAGTGTTGCACTAAGTGTGATTTTTATCTGTTACCGAGGGACACCACACAGATTTCATTCTGCTACTTAAGAGTCAAATTTGAGTTAAGAACTACTGCACTATATATATCTCCATTCTTTACATATGGTGACATCTGCGCTCCCCACAACCCCATTGGATACTTGCAAAAAAGAGAACTGGACCATCTCTTCAGAGGGTTGTAGCTGCATTTTATCACTACTATTTATTATTAAACACATTGTACACATTTTTATTTTTAATCACTATTTAGTTTATATCACTTTATTTATTTAATTATTATCACTTTTAAGAGGAGCGCCTTAATCACAATTTTTTTGTAATAATCACCGTTATTGGGTGCCGGTATCCCCATACAATGTTTAAATGTCCTGCTTCACGTGACTAGGACATTTAAATGTATAGGAGATACCGGCAACCCATTACAGGGAAGCAAGTGGTCCCTGGACCTGAAATCAATGCGGTTCTGCTCCTTGAGACCCCCTGCTCACATACTGTACATTAGAATTAACATTTTTATAAAAACCCTGCGATCGCATGTGAGATATGTACAGGGAGAGGCGGCTCTCTCTATGCAGCTGTCCCAGATCGCATTAGGGAGAATTTTGAGTGAGGCTTGCGATCTTATCGCTGCTGACCACACGGTTTGGGCATTTTCCTGCCTCATGGTTTGAGAGTGGTCACTGAGCTTTCTGAATACCATGATAACTAAACTGACAAACCATTCAGCGAAAACATTCCAAACCTAGCGATGTACAGTAGCAGCAAACTTATCAAGGCTAGTAGAATAGGCCCCTATATGTATCAACCTCATCAGTTGGTTCCTTGGCAGGCTCTTTTTTGTTCATTGGGGATGAAAGCTTGAGGCTAATAACATGTTGTGTATTTTTTGCTTATTGAGTATAGATATCTGTTCTCAGACCCTTGTCAATTTGTATGTTTAATGATACCACGTTATTAATGCTGAGGTATGGATGCTAATGCAAAGCAAACTGTTTGAAATGTTTCCATAAAATGTAATGTTATAAATATTTGTAATTATTTTCTCTTGTCAGATATGGAAAACTGTTTGAAGTGCCCTGAGGATCACTGGCCTAATATAAGGAGAGATACTTGTATCCCAAGAATGATAGATTTCCTTTCCTATGAGGAACCACTAGGTGGCGGTATTGCAGCCCTTGCTGTTTCCTTTTCTGCTGTCACTGTTGCAGTGCTGGTGATCTTTATCAAGCACAAGGACACTCCAGTTGTACGAGCCAACAACCAGAACCTCAGCTACACCCTTCTTACCTCTCTTGTGCTGTGTTTTCTCTGTTCTCTGCTTTTCATCGGTCGTCCTCTGAAGGTGACCTGCCTGCTACGACAAGTGACTTTTGGGATTATTTTTACTGTTGCTGTGTCTTGTGTTCTGTCAAAAACCATCACAGTTGTCATCGCCTTTAATGCTATGAAACCCGACAGCAAATTGAGGAGGTGGGTGGGGACCAGAGTATCCAGCTATCTAGTCCTCCTCTGCTCACTGGGTGAGGTTGTGATTTGCATTGTGTGGCTAATGCACTCTCCTCCATTTCAAGACTATGACACCCAATCAGAAGTTGGCAAGATGATATTACAGTGTAATGAAGGCTCGGTCACTATATTCTATTTCGCCCTCAGTTATATGGGACTTTTGGCTTTCTCAAGCTTTAGTGTTGCATTCCTAGCAAGGAACTTACCAGACACTTTCAATGAAGCTCAGTATATCACATTCAGCATGCTGGTGTTCTGCAGTGTTTGGGTCTCCTTTATCCCAGCATATCTGAGCACCAAAGGCAAATACATGGTGGCCGTGGAGGTATTTGCCATCCTGTCCTCCAGTGCAGGACTTCTGTGCTGTATCTTCATTCCCAAGTGCTATATTATCCTAATGAGACCTGAGCTGAACACTAAAGCCCATTTAACCACAAAAAATTAAAAATTATGGTGGGAGTCTTCTTATATACATCTAATATACTCCAAAGAAAGTTATGACTTAAAGGAACCAAAATATACTTAATACTAAAGTAAAACAATGTTGATCTATTTCCTTTTAGGGTTAGTATAATGTGCTTTAATTTTGCATTAGAGGGAACTTAATTAAGAATTTTAAACTCTGTACATAATGTTAGAATTGTCCAAATTAGCACGCTGTTATTAACACGTTTAGTGCCAGGGGTGTTTGCCACCAGCGTGGTGACAAAACTATTCAGCATTCGTTGTTAAGCTTTTCATTGGTATCTCTCACCTTGGGTTGATTTCATATCATGTGACCAAGATATGCTGTCATAAATATGGGCGTGAGGGGCTGTCTATTTCATTTTCATAATATTGTTTCTGGATAGTATTGCCTTATATCCCCTAATTAAACGTATACTAGATATGTATAGATTTACTATTCTATCCAACACCGAAAACAAATTAGCAATTCGTGTAACCTGAAACATTTAGGTCTGAATGCAAAAAGATAATTTGATTGTTTTTATATAATTGATACAAATTATGATTGTGATGCTACTTTGACTAAGAAAGCCATTATATAGTAGTAACATAACATATTAGCAAGTCTACTGATGTTTGAAATTAATTACATACAAAAATAGAATGAATTAGCACTCACCCTATATAACACAATTCAGCTAGATGTGCTATGATGCTGCATCCACACCGCAAGATGCATATAACTGTACAAAAACCAAACTGGATCAGCACTCAAAAAAATAATTAAGGACATACTGTACGTTTCTCTTTTGGTCTCACCAAGTTTTTCTTTAATGTATAAAAAAAAGAACCAACACAGAAAAGATAAGGACACACAAAGATAGGAAATGTTAGCAGATACTGTTATACAGTATGTGCGCAATAGAGCAACGTTTCAAGTCCTCCTGGCCCCTTCATCAGGCTTAATCATAATGTCCATCCAAGGAGGATTAAATAGTCCCTGTGGACACACATGTGCCTCTGATCAGTGTCTCTCTGCACTGTGCAGCCATTACAGTGACGTCACACAGCTGCTGTTGGAGCTGGCTGCACTTCCTATCAGTACACAGACAGGGCATCTGAAGCCTCACAGCAATACTGACAGACTGAACCATTAGGTCGCCGAGCATAGGAGAAAATGGAGCGGACCTGTGCAATGCACTCCAAAAGCAAGAGGGCTAATCTAGTTTAGATTTTGAAATGATTGACGTCACTTAAAGGGATGTGATTAATGACATCAGATAATTAACATTTGCTGTCCATATTAGAACTGGATTGTGGGAAATGTATACCTGTATTAAGACACTGATCTTGCACGTTTGATCTCTATACACCTGAAAAAGGTTGAATTATTTTTACCCTGAGATGTTGTTCTATTGCTTGTCTTCTTGTATACTAATAAATGGTCAAAGGACCTTTTTGGACATCACAAATATGACTACATCTGCTTTATTTTTTATTGTTGGAAATTGTGATGGTTTGAGGGGATCCCTCCACAGATATGCAATGCACCACTGAAAATATATAGCTATTTTTCCCAACAACAGGAATTCAGAGCAAGTATACATTTTCCTGTATTAAATAAACAGTCCACATGTCTCTATTTTTTGGAGGGAGGAAATTGCTCTTGCAATTATCTTTCAGAGATGATCGCATCCCTCTAACCTCTGTAGAGACCCTGTTTCCAAGATACAAGCATTTATTCTCACAAGGTAAGAATAGGTTACCGTTGGACACAATATGACAGAAGGACCAGGATGGCTTCTGCAGCTAACAGATAGATGCAACATCATTGGTACTGTAGATCAGGGGGTGCGCAAAGTGGGGGGCGTGCCCCACAGTGAGGGCACAAGATTTTCTGGGTGGTCATGGCTGTTACAGGGGCCGCACGTTTCCTCTGAAAGCATTTAAAATAAATGCCGGGGATCACACGAGGCCTCTATCACTGTTTACTTACCTTTCTTCCAGCGACGCGTCTCCATTGTCACCCGGCATCAAATGACGCAGCGGACGTGACTTTCCGTGACCCCGCTACATCATTTGATGCCGGAGCTGTGCAGGGAGGGGGTGTGCGAGCCGGAGGGGAGAGGAGACTGGGGGGCGCATGTAGGAAACTTTGCACACCCCGGCTGTAGGTGATATTAAGACTTTCTATTTGCAGGCATAGAGTATTTGTACGTTTTTTCTCTTAAACACAGACCTAAAAAACTCAGATATCAACTAGAGTGGTTCTGGCCATTACTCAAAAACTTAAAAGGACTTCCTCATTCACATCAATAACATACAAAAGACAATAATTGTATTACTGCATTAAAAATGGAATCTCTGTCATTTTCTTCATACTGATTAAATGCACGAGGCCTGAAGTGGCATTAACCTTTGCAACTATAAGTTTAAGTACTGTACACTGACACAAGGAAAGGATTGCGCTGTGTAAATGCCTGTATTTATCATCAGTGTGATACATAGCCTACCATATTCATCAGACTCTGTTATGGGTCAGTGCAAATGAATGGGACTTTACTCTGATTCAAGGTGAAGGAGCTTTAAAAAATTGGGGTCTAGTGAGGTAATTACTCTGCTATCAATCCCTTACAATTGTTCACTTTCTACAAGTCTTTCTACATAAACAACCTCAGTTCTGTAATCTAGGAGTACAAGTTCCTGGCTGAGTTTCAATAGCTGATTGAAACCTGCATAACTTTAATTTGTGCTAATTCATCCTAAACAATGGGGCATCTGGCAACCTCTTCTTCCACCTGTTCAACATCTCTCTAAATCACTCTCACTGGGGATATTCCTTCTTTCTGAGCTACTGTGCTTCATCATTGTGTTGTTTCTACTAGTTGCTATAACAGTGCAATCTCACTTCTAAACACACAATATACTGGAACTGCAATAAAGCCACAAAATATTCTCTACTGATTTTCAATATTAGTTCATAATTAGAAATATGTGCACTGGTAAGGAAAATTTAGACTGGAAGGCATAACTGTGAAGATCACACGAAAAAGTGTAAGAAATGTAAATGTGTGTACATATTGCTTGTGTTATAGGCTAATTAGTAAGTAGAGATGGGCAAATTTATTTTTTGGTTTTGGATCCAGTCTCCAGATGCGCTACCATGGCTCAGAGGGGGGAGGAACAAGGATGTCCCAGGGGGAGGAGAGGTAAAGGGAAAAATGTACCCAAGCAGAAAAAGTTGAAATCACAGAGGAGATTCTGAAAGAGAATGGAATCTATAATCTGTCTGAGTTCCAGTTAACATGTGCACAATTCAGTTTACTCAAAAAGAGCTTAACTTTTGCACCGGTGAACAAACGGAGCGAATTTAACTTATATTTAGATATGTAGAAATTCCTGTGAAAATTAACACTGAAAAGGCATTTTGTTACAAGTGCACCTACAGTCATTTGGATTTGCCAGAGACAAATATGGGTGAATCAAATGTAGAAAGTACTGATAGAGAGAACTGTAAGAGAAAACACAAGAGAAGTAAGATCTCAAGGAACAATAGATTCCATAGGGAATGTACAGATTGCTGTTAATACTTCATTTGACTGGTTGAATAATTTTGGGGAATCCACTTATAACGCGATGCAAGCGTGGATCCCAATTGTTTTGAAAGTACTGCAATGTGGATTTTTCTTGTTAACACTGAACACGTGATATACATATATACAGCATATACAGTAACATGCAGATCTTCCTATCATGCTGTTTTCCGATGCCACCTGCCCCTGATTCCCTCTACCCTGCACCCTCCGCCCCTCTGCCCCCAGACACCAGGCCAGATCTAGTCTTACCTGTGCCCTGCAGGGGTGACCAGGTCTTATCATGTCTCAGGTGGCAGGGAGCTGGGTGTCTCTAGCTGCTTCTGTTGTCCTGTGACCTGTGTGCATCAGCAGCCTATAGGATTCTGTTTCCTGTTTTTACCCTGGCTTTGTATTGGAGGATCTCCCTTTATATAATCTCTTGTTCCAGACTTTCATTGCTCAGCATAGTCTAGTGTGACGCTGTGCCATGCTGCATTCAGTTCTTGTTTCTCCTGCCTTGCCTGTTTTTCCTGCCGCTGCTTGTCCCTGCTATGTACCTTGGACTCCGCACCGCTCTACTTCCGATCCAGCTTTCGTACGACCATCATCCAGTCTCCAGTCCTGATCTTGGCTAGTACCCCGACAATCCCCTACACTCCAATCCTGAACTTGGCTACTTATCCTGACGATCCACTACTCTCCAATCCTGATATGGCAGGTACCCTCTACTACTCTCACATCCCTACTCCTGACCTTGCTTGTACAACCAATCTACATTCTAGGTGTGCCCGCGTGGCTGTGGGTTGGTGTTACTCAATTCCCTACCTCAGCACTGCTGTCGCGCTTCTTTGTGGTGAGCATGCGTTACAGTGGGATACCCCAGACACAGTGATGTTCTATGCTGTCAATTATTGGACGTGAAACTTGCGTTGGTGTGTGACGCCATAGCGCTAACGTCCCCATGTGATAAAGCAGCGGGACGGCTGAATAAGCAAGCAATTTACTGGCAGCGACTTGCATACTTAATCCTGAGTATTGCAGAGGAGTTAGATGTTCACTTGTTCTAATAGGGACACAGAGCTGCCAGTACCTTTGTTGATAAATAACCTACCTTGAATTATCAAGTTCAATGATAGCTGTATGCTGCGGGCTATCTGAGCCAGAGGAACTTTGCTTGACGCACACTTTGTGTTTACATACACTTCCACTGCTGTTTATAGTATGGTGAAGCTCATGTCAAATCTTTATATCTGCAATAGTTGACACAAAAATAATTACACTATTGTGTTTTCTCTCTCATTGCATGTAAACATTGAGAAATAAAGCTAGTTTCTTACCCACTCCTGAGCCTCCACGAGTTCCTGATGGCGTGTCAAGCCGCTAATGTGAAGATCCAATGCAAAAAGAAGAGACCAGCATCACACTGCCAGGGAGCCAGGTGGTTAAAAATCAATAAATGTATTAATCAAATAAACATCACCCACGGGGTATTGCCTCCCTCCTACGCGTTTCGGACATAAATCCTTTAACAAGGAGTATAATACAATGGTGCCCTGGACCCTACTTATATACCCAATATCACTGTATTAAAATAATTGAATTTCACGCCAAAACTGGCTCCTAGTGTGACGCACACATCAGGGAACTCGTGCCCGCGTGCACACTGAAGATGGCATGCGCATGCCCCCGAGCAATCTCCGTCGCATCCGCACGCGCCTATCATATCACTGCCTGGGTTGGATGTCAGCAGCATGGCAATAAGACCCTCCCACCCGCCTGAGGCCCCCAAGGGACGAACGGAGACCCACGGCCATACACTCACCATCTAGGAAAAATGACAGGTCTCCATGGAAAAAAAGTTTATGGCAGTCATAAAGGGTAACCCCAAAGGCCAATTCCTCAGACTGAGGAGAAATTGCTCCAATACTGAGGATTTTGTCCGTCAGTCTGGGGAGTTGTGCTCAAGATTTATCCAAAGGGTATACAAACATGAGGAATTATCACAGACTTTTAATGAAGTGTTAGCGATGGATAGACAGCTACTGTATTACTGAGTCCACAAAGTGAGGGCACCCTGGCGTATGGAGGTAGAGCTGGAAAATCCTCAATGAAGAAAAAGGTAGATTATACAGGCATACCCCGGTTTAAGGACACTCACTTTAAGTACACTCGCAATTAAGGACATATCGCCCAATAGGCAAAAGGCATCTCGTGTATGCGCCTGTTAGCACGTCCTGAACTGCAATACAGGCTTCCTACCTGTACCAAAGCTGTGCGCAAGTGGGGTGACTATAGAGCCTGTTACAAATGCGTTATTTACATCAGTTATGCGCGCGTATATGAAGTTTGCAGTACAGTAGATGCACAAGTAGAAAAAAGGTAGTGCTTCACTTTAAGTACATTTTTGCTTTACATACATGCTCCGGTCCCATTACGTACGTTAATGCGGGGTATGCCTGTAAACAAATGTAGTAGAAAACAGGGTCAAGTTGGAGACAGGACAAGACTGGACGGGGATGATGTCCCTTTATTCATTTTACAATTTAATAGACCAAGCCATCAGGTCCAACTGATCATATGCAAACATTGGGATCTTCTTTGTATGGACCGGAGTCTGGTCCAATATGTAGAAAATGGGCCCCGTTTTGTTTACCGTAAAGCTAGAACTATTAAGTCCGTTGTAGCCCCCAGTTATGTGGCCTCTTCACATGCAGTGACCAAGACCTTCACTACTAGGGGTTCCTTCAGTTGTGAGGGCTGTCATATTTGTCAATATATGTGACCCTCTTCACATTTTTCTAGTACCCCTTCAAGTAAACAATTTCCCATCAAATCTTATATTAATTGCAATACGCAATACGTCGTGAACATTCTAACGTGTATGCGGAGCCAACTACAGTATGTTGGCCGAATGACTAGAGCTCTTAAAATAAGAGTGATGGAGCATGTGAGACTAATAAAAAAATGTGATTGCTCACATCCTGTATCTAAACATTTTTCTGAATGTACATCAGGGAGTATTAGGAACTTAACAGTTAGAGGAATTGAAAAGTTTTCCCTGGATGAACGAGGGGGAGATGGACTCAATCATTTGGACCGCAGGGAGGCCTATTGGATCTTCATTTTGAGGACCCGGGCCCCCTGTGGTCTGAATGTTGAATGGAATTTATGCCATTTTTACGTTCTTTATGTGGAGTCCACTCTTGTTATCCATATGGAATTGTTCTGTTTATCTGATTCAATTGTGTTTTCCTGACAGATCCTTATATATTTCTGTTGGTTTTCCAAAAAGTGATGACTTCCCCATTTTTCCTTCTCCTTTCCCCCTCCCCTTCGCCCCCCCCTTTTCCTTATCCTCTTCCTTCCTTCTTCTCCTTCCCTCTCCCCCTTCCTCCCCTTCCCTTCCTTCCCTTTTCCCATTTTCCCCTTCTTTCATTTCCACATGAAATTAGTAGTCATTATTACATCTTAAAAGTTTTGAACTTAATATTTAAGGTGGCAACATATCCATGTATCCTGCATTTAACTATAACCTGCACTTTAGGGAGTTGTTCTTTAATTAACCAGATATTTCTGTACCCTATTAACTGAATAAATGCTTAAGATGTTGAAGGTTATTTATATATCCTCTATTATAGGGCTATCCTCCATTAGAGTTTTTATTTATGTTTCTATATAAATTTAGTATAATATTGTTAGGAGGTTTTATTACAGATGTTATTTGTTTCTATTATGGTCTTACTGGACTTTATGTATAAATTATGAGTTTATATATTTAATGTTCATGTTGTATTAACTTGTTTTATGCTATTCTTTTTATTGTGGTTCGTGCCAATCCCTGTTATGACAGGTCTCTATTTTATGGGAGGACTTAGCCACTTCCCCCGCCTTGTTGTTATTGTTTTGACAGGTTTCCATGGAGACCAGTCCTTGTTCCTGGATGGTGAGTGTATGCCCGTGGGTGTCGGGCTCAGTGCCTGCCGGGCGATGACCCCCGAGGAGAGGAGGGGCACAGATGGCCATGGGGGGTATTGGGAAGTGTGTGTCTTTGCCGCTCACTGGCATGGGTCTCTGTTCTTCACCCGGGAGCCTCGGGCAGGTGGGAGGGGCTTGGTGCAGTGCGGCTGACATCCACCCCAGTCAGGAATATGATAGGCACGTGCGGACGCGACGGAGGTTGCTCGGGGGCGCACGCATGCACATCTTCAGTGCGCATGCGGGCACGAGAACCCTGACTATCGCGTCATGCTAGGAGCCGCTTTGGCGCGAAATTCAATTATTTTAATACAGGGATATTGGATATTTAAGTACAGTCCAGTGCCCCATTGGATTATACTCCTTGTTAAAGGACTTATGTCCGAAACGCGTAGGTGGGTGGCACTACCCCTGCGGGTGATGTTTATTTGATTAATACATTTATTGGTTTTTAACCACCTGGCTCCCGGCAGTGAGGTAGAAGAGAATCGGGTTTGAAGAGGAGATCTCATTTCTTCCCCTCATTCATGAAAGGCAAATTTTTGTCAACATTTGAGAGTCTCGTTGAACGAGACTTAATTCTTTTACATAAGGGTTTCACTTTTGATTCTCCCTCACATACTCACTTTGGCAACAATTTAACTATAGGTGAACGTAAAGCACTTAATGATCTTAAAGCCAATACATCGCTTATTATTAAAAATGCTGATAAAGGGGGGGCGGTTGTAGTGCAGCATAGGGATGACTATCACAGGGAGGCTTTACGCTAACTTTGTGATACTTGTTCCTATGCTGTACTGCAATCTGACCCTACCCCTAAATTTCTTGCTGAATTGAGGAACCTCCTTGATGAGGGTTCTATGTTGGGTATCCTTAATGATATTGATATGGAATTTCTTTATAACTCCACTCCTACCACGGCCATGTTTCACCATCCCCCAAAGATTCATAAATCATTAGTCTCCCCTCCTGGAAGACCTATTATATCCAGCATTGATTCTTTGGGAGATGGTGTCTCACGGTACGTGGATTGTTTCCTACAGCCATTGGTACAATTATTACCTTCTTACATCTTAGACAACGGAGATCTCCTTAAACAAATTGAATGTGTTGTCTGGAAAAAGAACTGCTTATGGGTGACCCTGGACGTTACGTCACTTTATACTGTAAGCTCTCATTCTCACGGGGTGGCAGCTGTTAGACACTTTTTGAGTCGTTCTGATTTATCACATGCACAAATTGCTTTTATTTTGGATTCAATTTGGTTTCTTCTCACTCACAATTATTTTTTGTTTGATGGGGTTCATTATCTCCAAACGCATGGAACGGCCATGGGGACAAGCTTTGCCCCCTCATACGCCAATCTTTTTATGGGTTGGTGGGAGTCGTTCCACGTGTTTGGAGATTTGAACATTTATAGGGAGCACATTTTATTTTATCGGCGGTTTATTGACGATCTATTGTTTATTTGGGAGGGTGATGTCCCCACTTTATTATTATTTATTAATACACTTAATACTAATGATTTCAATCTCAAATTCACGTACACTTATAATTATCACCATATACACTATTTAGATTTATACTTGTATATTGATAATTCACTAAAAATTAATACTGATGTTTTTCATAAACCTAACTCACAAAACACTTTTTGACGTGCGAACAACTGCCACTCTAAAGCCTTAATTAAAAGCATTCCGAAGGGCCAAATGATACGCCTCCGGTGCAATTGTTCTACAGATGAGATATTTAACGTTCAGGTTAAAGACCTATATAATCGCTTTATTAAGCGAGGTTATAGTCATAGTGACCTAATAAAAAAATACAGGAAGTTTACTCTATGGATAGAAGATGTTTGCTCCAACGGTCCCCTAAAAAAACTGTATTAAATGATTGTCCATTGTTCATCACATCTTTTAGTATTCAGGGAGAACAGATTAAACGCATTCTGAAAAAACATTGGTCTATCTTGTCGTTAGACCCTGTTCTCAGACCTATAGTTTCTTCGGGTACTAGAGTTATTTTAAAAAAAAGCTAGGACGTTAGCAAATACTCTCTCACCTAGTCTCTTTAAAATATCAACTGAAAAACATTCGAAACTCCCTAGGAGGTCATTTAGATGCAATAAATACAAGATTTGCCCTAAAATGAAACAAGGTAGAACTTTCACTTCCACTGTGAATAGAACAACTCATAAAAATATGATGTTTATTAATTGCAATTCATCATTTGTTGTATATTTAATCACATGCGGATGTGGATGTCAATATGTGGGTCAAACAACCAGATGTCTTAAGATCAGAATGATGGAACACTTCAGACTCATATCAAATGGGGATCTCAGTCATCCGGTTTCAAAACATTTTTCCAGCTGTATTAGGGGCGGTCCTGACAACTTTTCCTTCCAAGGAATTGAGATGGTTGCACCTTTGACAAGAGGTGGCAACAGGACCTTACAGCTGGATCGCCGTGAGGCATTCTGGATCTTTACTCTAAGGACCAGAATGCCTCACGGAATGAACATAGACTGGGATCTTACTCATTTTTTGTAATTATTTTTTTGTAATAAAACTTTTAAAAAAAAATTGTTTTATTTTACAAATTTATATAGTTGGGAAAAGTATATATTTTATATATTTTTTATGTTAATTACACTTTATTGTTTGTAAATTTTACATATTGGTCTGTAGTGTTCCATTGTCATTCTGGGATATTATCAGATGTTCTAATGTTTTTGATTATAATCATTTAATGTCTCTGGTGTATTAGTTATTAAAACTTTTTTTAATATAATCCCCTTATCTTTCAGGATTCCTGTAGATCTGATTATAAGTAATATTTTTTTTCTCTTAGGGAGAGACGATCTCTGCTTTGACCCTTGACCCTTGACCCTGTCATAGGTCTGGCAGATTTCTATCTCACCCTGAGTTAACATATATTTATATATGTAGAATTATTATCTATTATTATCTTTTATCTTTTTTTCCTTTTTTTTAAGTTATATTTCTATTTTCTATTCTTTGTGCAGTTTCTATATTGGCAAATATGTATGTGCCATGAATATGTGGATTAACATATATCTATGTTAGCTGATCTATTGATTTGGTTATGTTGACCATTAACTGACACATGCATGTTTTCCTTTTCCTTTGTTAATAGGACGGAGGGTTTTTGTATCCTCTTGGAACTTCACTTTTATATATGTTGGGTGTAGGGTTGTCAGTGTATGTAGGTATGACAATATGAAAAAAATATATTTTTCTATATAGATTTCCTATATGGATGTTTCTTTTTTGGCTATACATCTTCTACTATATTCTGACAATCACTGCACCATGCATATTGCATATAATTTATTTATATTCTCATTTGTTCTTCCTTTTCTTCTTTTTTCTTCTATAATAATTTTTCTTTTTTGTTCTGGAGGTTTATAGTTATACCATTTGTTTATCTTATTTGTTCTTCATATGATATTTGTTTCGTTATCCTTTTTTTAAACAATGTGTTTATTAAAGTTTTTTTTATTCAATGTTTTCTTCGAACAGCTAATCCAGACACTCTGTGTACTTCCTCTATTGCGAGCGCGACCCAGTATTGAGCCGCGCAGTAATATTGCGACTCTGCTTGGAGACGCATATAGATGACATCACGAGTGCCGAGTTTTGGCGCAAATTCTTGTTTAGATAAATGGTGTGCTATTATGTCCCTCATTACACCTTGAGAAAGTCTCGAGGGACGAAACACGTAGGTGCGTTGTCCTATTTGTGTGTCTGTACTGACCATTAAAGGTTTATTTATATTTTATCCCCGGTTGGAGTTGCCCTTATTTTTTGCGTCTGACTCGCTGTGAGCTGTGCTCCTTTCCACTTCTACTATTGATTTTTAACAACCTGGCTCCCTGGCAGTGCGCTTCTGTTCTCTACTTTTTGCGTTTGATCTTCACATCAGCGGCTTGACACACCATCAGGGAATCGTGGAGGCTCAGGAGTGGGTTAGAAACTAGCTTTATTTCTCAATGTTTACAAGGATATGCAATGAGAGAGAAAACACAATAGGGTAATTCTGTATATATTCGGTATAGATAAATATGGTAATGCACTCACATCTAGTAAGATAAAGCAGGCATCTCGGTTAATCAGTTTAACCAAACTGTAATAGAGAAACGTCAGGAATCAGGAATCTTATAAGGTCTCTGACGGCAGGATATTCCCAATTTCTCCCAAGCTCACAGGCCGCAGGATATTATGCAGATATAGAGAAATAAACACACATAGTGTAATACTGTATATATAGAAATAAATTCTATAAACATATAGTGTATCAACTCATATTGTGTATATAGGTAATACGCATTTAGGTTGTTAAAGTAACCAATTCTTATATGGTCTCTGACGGCAGGATATTTCCAATTTCTCCCAAGCTCACAGGCAGCAGGATATTATGCGGATATGTAGAAATAAACACACATAGTGTGATACTGTATATATAGACATAAATTCTATAACCATATAGTGTATCAACTCACATTGTGTGTATAGGTAGTACGCCTTTAGGTTTTTAAAGTAACCAACTTTAGATGTCTGGAATCACAGGAAAAATCCCAGGCAAAAAAAGAGGAAAAGGATGCAGGAAAAGGTAGAACAAACTTTATAAACAAAAAAGCACTTACAGAGCTGAATACAAAAAAATACCCCTGAAGAAGTCTTTTTTGGACGAAACGCGTTGAAGCAGCTGCTGACAATCTATAGACTTTGAGGAGCTGTCTGAAGCTCTGTACCCCCTCAGTGTGGTATTCCCAGGTGCATGGCCAGCACTAGGTTTTACTGAGAGGGGGGATACATGTTTTGGACTACCTTGAATTCTTCTTTTTTTGTATTCAGCTCTGTAAGTGCTTTAAAGTTTACTCCTAAATTTGTTTGTTAATGTATGCTTTCGTAATAGTAGAATAATTATGGAGTGCATTATGTTTTCCCTTGTCTTCAGAATTATAGCCCCATAGTTAATTTTAAAACACGAATGTAACTGTAATGTTGAAAAGCAGTTGTGAGTACAGTACTATATCTTACAGTACAGAATGTGTTTTTGTCTATGCGGAGCCAAGCTCTGAGGAATCCTTGAAAACCCTCCATGGGTGCGCACGCTATGTAAGATGCGCAGGAGGTTGCACAGCGGGAGGAATAGGAAGCACGCTGCGGGGGACGTGCAATATGATGCTCTGCAGGAGGCTGTGCAGCAGAAGATAAAGAAGGAGCGCTCCGCGGGGGACATGCTCCCTGATTCCTTACACATACTGTACATGCCGTCTCTTAAAGGGAGCTGGCTCTTGCGCTGATTTTTTTCTCTCCCTGTTAGTCGGAAGCTTACGCCAGAAGCAGGGAGAGGAGAGAGCTACCAGCTGATGCCAGGTCAGTCCTGCATAGGGGTGCCGCTGCTCTGCCGAAGCTGGGACAGCTGTGAGAGTTCTCTCTGTTCTCCCACTCCGGCAGACATGGAAACCCTGAGGGGTGCAATTCTGTCGGGCAAAAATAGACCTGCTTATAACGCGATCCGCTTATAACACCATATGATTCTTTTGACCCCAAGCAGCGCTTTATAACGGTGTTGAGTTGTTTTATGAGTAGTCTAGACAATGATATGAGATACCAGGATCGATTGATGAGACTTTACAAGACCTAATGCACATTTTTGAAGAATGTGATGGGAATAAGGATATTGCACAATACATACACAATTGAGATAGAAAATCGATTTTTTTATCCTTATGAATCGTGCGACCTAACATTGAATTCTTCAGCAAATATAGTAGAAAAAGTATTTAAGAATCTATGCAGCAATAATAGGTATTATGTATTTAATTACAACCTAACCCATTGTGAAAGACAAGCCTAAAGGAATTAAATATATGGTTTGACTCCCACTTAACATTCGGAATGCACATTGATACCCTGACATCCCAAACCTATGCCAAACTAGGGGTACTTTACAGGAACAAATCATCCCTATGTCTGCTGGTCAGAAAGCGTATTGCACAGCAGATGCTAATGCCAATTATCGACTAAGGAGACATAGTATATGGCTCGGCACCCCAAACCCACCTTAGCAAACTTGACATCCTCTACAATTCAATATGCCGTTTTGTTCTCCAATATAACTACAACACACATCACTGTGAAATGCTCAAAGAACAAGATTGGTCATCACTTGAGTCTAGACGAAAAGTTCACCTTTCCTGTCTTGCCTTCAAATTCTTTCTGGGCAAGCTACTGCACCGACACACTTTATTCGAGCAAATACCCGGTATGTACCTGGCAGATACCTGGAATGCGACGCTCCTAACCTCTGACAAGCCCCGTTGCATTTGCCTTCCCAGCCTGGGTTCATGCCTGGCTGATGGGCGGCTGATCTGTTAAATGATAATGATTAGGATTTAATAGGCTGCAATGCTTCGCGTGTCTACCAGATGGCATAAATTCATGAATTGTAATGCAGTTTATATATATATACTGTGCAGTATTGCAGCCAGGGGGAATAAAATGCTTCAATCCCTGCTTGGAAAATAACTCAATGCACTCGGGCAGAAAACAGTCACAAACCTCAATACACCCGGGTATACCCGAATTCGTGGGACTAGCCAAGCTCGAATAAAGTGTGTCGCCAGTGTACCCATCTATCTGAACCAGCTCCTCACCTCTATCACATGCAGAACGTATCATCTGCGATCATACTCCAAAAGACTGTTCATGGTCCCAAGGCTCAACAAAGTATTTGGCCGCTCCTCCTTCTCTTACCTTGCACCCCAAAACTGGAACAACCTACCGGAGACTCTTACATCCACCACCAGTTTAAATTCTTTCAAAACTAAGTGTGAAGAAAAAAAATGTGAACAAGCGCTAAAGTCTAAATACCAATGTGTGAAATATAACAAATATCTTATAATAAAGGTAGGCTGCCTGGTAATACTGCCAGTACTAACAGAAATATGTGATAAAGAAAAAGAAACCTGGCGCCAAATAATCAATGGAAAGTCCTGTATTCCTCATGGGATCCGCACACTTGCTTGACAGGCCATGTAATGAAAAAAACACAAACAAACACAGATCACAGTGCAACACTGTAGGGTTAAACAGTTCTACACTATAAATCACATATAACAGTGAGAATCCTAGCGACAGTTAAAAATACTATTTATTAAAAGGAACTATGCCATAAAATGGTATTGACAAATACAAAGAACCGCAGGTCATCCAGGATAGAAAAATTGGAGCCCTACTTACAAGCAGCAAGGCATAAACACGCGTTGTTAGGAACGAGTCTTCTTGGTGCAGATGGTATCCTTGCAGAGTTGTATCTCTGCTCCGCCGCGACTCAAGTCCGAAACCGCCCTTCAGGTATTCACCGGAACAGTGGCGGTGGCGGAGGCTAGTTAGTGGGGTCCACAGCTCTGCACCACGTGTGGCCGCTCTCCTCACTTCCTCCTCCTGTTTCACAGGATGTCTCTGCGCGCCCGCGCGCGAGTGTGCCCGTGACCTGGCAATTTCAGAAAGGCATTTAAAACCAGAGACATAACATAAAACACAGACAAAGCTCAGTGCACATCCAGAAAAACTTATATACGGTACAGTGCCTAAATATACATGTATAAATAACTAATAAATAAAATGGTCTTTTAGTTTAACATTTTGGCCAAATTGTTGTAAGCCCTTGAGCCAAACTTCACGGCAGACCACGTTTCAAGGGTCCCTACACTAATATAAATTCTTAATAACCTGTGCATTGCCAGGAAGAATGATTTATAATAAATCTGTCAATATAAGTTGCAAAAGTTCTAAGTCTGATTGAAGCTTTTATTAACCTGTACATTACCAGGAAAAGCACTCTGTAATAGATTTGTCACAATCACACTGCATGCAGGCAAGTTCCCCTGATAGTTGGAGATGCCATGGAGACTTAGAACTTTTGCAACTTATATTGACAGATTTATTATAAATCATTCTTCCTGGCAATGCACAGGTTATTAAGAATTTATATTAGTGTAGGGACCCTTGAAACGTGGTCTGCCGTGAAGTTTGGCTCAAGGGCTTACAACAATTTGGCCAAAATGTTAAACTAAAAGACCATTTTATTTATTAGTTATTTATACATGTATACTTAGGCACTGTACCGTATATAAGTTTTTCTGGATGTGCACTGAGCTTTGTCTGTGTTTTATGTTATGTCTCTGGTTTTAAAAATATATTGCCATGCTCAGTAGCACTCCTCTGTGAAACTTATATGCTTATATATATGTTGTGGGTATTTTGGGGGTTCAATTTGAGCTTGTAGGTGTTCTGTATGTTTTATAATTCTTGTGCAGCTAGTCTTGGCTGTTTTGGAGGGTGGCAACCTCCTATCCAATTGAAGCTCACTCCCTCCCACATTTAAATGGTTAAAAGCTCACTCCATGGCATCTCCAACTATCAGGGGAACTTGCCTGCATGCAGTGTGATTGTGACAAATCTATTACAGAGTGCTTTTCCTGGTAATGTACAGGTTAATAAAAGCTTCAATCAGACTTAGAACTTTTGCAACTTATAATGACAGATTTATTATAAATCATTCTTCCTGGCAATGCACAGGTTATTAAGAATTTATATTAGTGCAGGGACCCTTGAAACGTGGTCTGCCGTGAAGTTTGGCTCAAGGGCTTACAACAATTTGGCCAAAATGTTAAACTAAAAGACCATTTTATTTATTAGTTATTTATACATGTATATTTAGGCACTGTACCGTATATAAGTTTTTCTGGATGTGCACTGAGCTTTGTCTGTGTTTTATGTTATGTCTCTGGTTTTAAAAATATATTGCCATGCTCAGTAGCACTCCTCTGTGAAACTTATATGCTTATATATATGTTGTGGGTATTTTGGGGGTTCAATTTGAGCTTGTAGGTGTTCTGTATGTTTTATAATTCTTGTGCAGCTAGTCTTGGCTGTTTTGGAGGGTGGCAACCTCCTATCCAATTGAAGCTCACTCCCTCCCACATTTAAATGGTTAAAAGCTCACTCCATGGCATCTCCAACTATCAGGGGAACTTGCCTGCATGCAGTGTGATTGTGACAAATCTATTACAGAGTGCTTTTCCTGGTAATGTACAGGTTAATAAAAGCTTCAATCAGACTTAGAACTTTTGCAACTTATAATGACAGATTTATTATAAATCATTCTTCCTGGCAATGCACAGGTTATTAAGAATTTATATTAGTGTAGGGACCCTTGAAACGTGGTCTGCCGTGAAGTTTGGCTCAAGGGCTTACAACAATTTGGCCAAAATGTTAAACTAAAAGACCATTTTATTTATTAGTTATTTATACATGTATATTTAGGCACTGTACCGTATATAAGTTTTTCTGGATGTGCACTGAGCTTTGTCTGTGTTTTATGTTATGTCTCTGGTTTTAAATATATATTGCCATGCTCAGTAGCACTCCTCTGTGAAACTTATATGCTTATATATATGTTGTGGGTATTTTGGGGGTTCAATTTGAGCTTGTAGGTGTTCTGTATGTTTTATAATTGCAGAAAGGCTCCAAATCGAATGTCCATAAACGTCCAGTACCAAACATAAAGTGACTATGTCACCTGCCCTACACGTTTCGTAGACGTTACTCTTCTTCCTCAGGGGCTACAAACAATGATATTAGGTGACATACTAATATATCCTAACCAATGCCAGCTCCCGGCATTTAGAACACATCAGCTGTCCCTTTAAGGTCACGGGCACACACGCGTGCGGGCGCACAGAGACATCCTGTGAAACCGGAGGAGGAAGTGAGGAGAGCGGCCACACGTGGTGCAGAGCTGTGGACCCCACTAACTAGCCTCCGCCACCGGCACTGTTCCGGTGAATACCTGAAGGGTGGTTTCGGACTTGAGTCGCGGCGGAGCAGAGATACAACTCTGCAAGGATACCATCTGCGCCAAGAGGACTCGTTCCTAACAACGCGTGTTTATGCCTTGCTGCTTGTATGTAGGGCTCCAATTTTTCTATCCCGGATGACCTGCGGTTTTTTGTATTTGTCAATACCATTTTATGGCATGGTTCAAAACTAAGGCTATCTCCCATTTTAATCTGTAAATGTTTCATAAGCCTGTAATATATATTATCTTTAACTGTGCATGCAATGACTTGTATATAATGTATACCCTGTTGATTTATGTAACTGTATTTGTAACCATGTATTATTTGTCTTAACTCTATGCCCAGGACATAATTGAAAACGAGAGGTAACTGTCAATGTATTACTTCCTGTTAAATATTTTATAAATAAATAAAAACAGGAATTTGATTATCCACCAAGCGGATAAAGGGAGAGTTACGGTACTATAGAACCGGCTGAATTATTTAAAAGAAGCTAACCGCCTCCTAGGGGATGATGTTTCATATCGCTGCCCAGATAAAGATCCAACGGCATCCTAACACTAAAGGAGTTTCACTACATATTTAATGCCCATCCCCGCATTCCGATTTTAAACCACATCCCAAAAATTCATAAAACCTTGAAGAACCCGCCGGGCTTTCCCATTGTGTCTGGAATTGGTTCTATGACCTCCAATTTATCACGTTATGTTGAAACCTTTTTAGCTCCCCTCACTTGTGCACTGCCTTCAAGTTTAAGAGACAGTAAGAATGTTTTAAACTCACTACAGACTATCGAATGGCACACACTTTATTTGGGTCTTGTTTGATGTAACTTCACTGTACACTTGCATACGTCACACACAAGGTATTGAAGCAGTAGCACATTTTCTTTATCACCAGGATCATTTAAACGACTTAAACAGAAATGTATAATTAACAGTAACACATTTATACTTAATCATATTTAATTTTTTTAAGGCAGGTATTATATCCAGACCAATGGGACGGCCATGGGTACACGCTTCTCCCCTAATTCTGCAGGATTGTTAATGGGTTTATGGGAGTGTGAGTATATATGGGAAGAACATAGATTTAGGAAGTATATCCAAAACTATCGAAGATATATTGATGACATTTTAGTCATCTGGTCAGGGTCCATAGAAGAGCTAGACGCATTCACTATATATTTGAATGATAATGATAAAAACATCATTCAAAGTGGAGAACAAAAAGGAATATTCATTTTTATTTTCAGACAGCCCCAAAACTCTTATTATTTATCATCTGCCCAAGATACATAAATCCCTCACAGCCATACCTGAGAGACCTGTTGTGTCAGGTATTGATTGATTCATTAACATCAAACCTGTCACAATATGTTGATTTTTTCTTACAGAATTTTTTTGGTTTATTACCTTCTTACATTAAATACAGGACACCGGAGCTTTGTTTATTTAAAGATTTGAAATGGAAGACAAGCTACAGATGGGCCACATTTGATGTACAGTACAGTCTCTATATACAAATATTCCCCATATGAAAGGTGTACAGTAGCTGCAATAGCACTGTATTTGATAAACGATCCTAAATTATATGTACAAAATGGGCATTTTATTCTGGAGTCAATTAGATTCATACTCTCACATCATTATTTTATATTTTTAACACAGTGTTTTATCCAAGTCTGTGGAACAGCAATGGGTACACACTTTGCTCCCAACTATGCAAACCTTTTTATTTTTATTTATTTATTTATAAAATGTTTTACCAGGAAGTAATACATTGAGAGTTACCTCTCGTTTTCAAGTATCTCCTGGGCTTAGAGTTAAGACAAATAATGCATGCTTACAAATACAGTTACATAAATGAACATGGTATACATTATATCAAATAATTTGCATGCACAGTTAAAGAAAACATATATGTTATAGGCTTATGAAACATTTACAGACCAGATTAAAATGTGAGACAGCCTTAGTTTTGAAAGAACTTAAACTGGTGGTGGATGTGACAGTCTCCGGTAGGTTGTTCCAGTTTTGGGGTGCACGGGAAGAGGAGGAGCGGCCGGAGAGGAGGAGCGGCCGGATACTTTGTTGAGCTTTGGGACTATGAACAATCTTTTGGAGTCTGATCTCAGATGATAAGTGCTGCATGTGGTAGGGGTGAGGAGCTTGTTCAGATAGATGGGTAGATTGCCCACAAAGTATTTGAAGGCAAGACAGGAAAGGTGAACTTTGCGCCTAGACTCGAGTGATGACCAATCTAATTCTTTATATGGGAGCTTGGGAGCAAGGCGTTTTTGGAACAACAACCCATTTGCAACTAAGATCATTACGTGGCACAGATTTATAGACAATATTTTATGTATTTGGGAGGGAGATGATGACTCCTTAAATGAATTCACTGTCTATTTAAATCAAAATGATTTTAACCTCACTTTCACGGCAGAAAGTGACAAGTTTAATATAACTTTTCTGGATTTACATTTGGTAGGTATGGAAGATAAAGTTTCTTCCAAGACTCTCTTCAAGAAGGTTGACACCAATAGCCAACTATTGGCTAGTAGTAACCATAAGAAAACATGGATTGAGTACATCCATATTGGCCAATTTATGTGTGTAAGACGTAATTGTATTGAAATTAAAGATTTTTAACAACAACCTGAGTAATTATTTAATACATTTATTCCGAGGGGCTACAATGGTGTCAACCTTCTTGAAGCATTAACAAAAGTAATTAATAATGATAGGTACTCAATTTTAAATAGCAAGAAAAACACTGAGAAAAATATGAACGAGTTAAACTCAGAGAATCAATTAATATCTGTTCCATTTGTTACTCATTTTAACGCAGTTAGTCATGAGATAAAAAATATTATTAATAAAAATTGGAATATTTTGATTAATAATCCGTTACTTGGTCCACAATTAGAGAAAAAAACGAGTTTATTTTCCGGAAAGCTAAAAATCTCAAGAACTGCGTGGCTCCTAGTGATATTGGGATGTTACTTACAAATAAAACCAACTAGTTAACACAGAAACCAGCTGGTAATTTTTGTTGCGGGAAGTGTAAAGCTTGTAAACTGCAGTATTAAGCAAAGATAGAAAAAGCTCCACCTTTGTAGTATACCTGTCAGAGTGTCCCTGTTTCAAACAATACATTGGACGGACCAAACGTAAACTTAAGGTCAGGATTTTAGAACATGCCAGAAATATAAGAATTGGGTATGATAAGCATAGTGTGTCAAGCCAGTTTAAAATGCATCATGATAGTAATCCATTCTTATTGAGCTATAAAAGTATTCAAATAGTAACACCTAATCGCAGAGGAGGTGATAGGCTGAAAGCTCACTCTAAGCAAGAGAGCTTTTGAATTTCCGGACTCCGGACTGAAGCACATCTCAGCGAGACGGGGACGGATCATCGTGGTTCTGCGTTGTCGGAACATAACTGGGAAGTGTATCTTACTGCCATTAGGAGAAGATTTATCCGCAGGAGACTTTACCGGCGATCGGCTTTTGCCGGCGATATATATGAGGAGTTCTGCTGAATGCTGTTTTTAGTAACATGTGCCAGAATTCATGTATTGCCCATATTTTTAAGTTTTGATGTACGTGCAAATTTGTCACCTTCACTTTATTTCAATGTAGCCATGCTGTAAAATGGTCTGCAGTTTCTTCTCCTGCTGGCAGTAAACCTGGTAAGTTACAGAGATGCCAGCAGTAATCATGGAGGTTTGCCCTCACACCCTGGTGAGGTGCCCTATGTATGGATGGGAGTGGCTACATACTCTGAGTCCACAGTTAGTGACATCAGAGATGTGCCTGCTTCCTAAGGTATATAAGGCACATCACTGTCCAAAGTTAGAGTGCGTGTTGTGTTGGAGAGTTTGGAGTACGTTAGAAATGTAGGGTCCACTAGTGCAGTAACTAGTGGCCCGTTTCTACATCAAGTAGTATCAAACCGATAAGACCACACTGTGTCCAGGGACCTCGCACAGGGGTGATCTCCCTGTGGGGAGAAGGGATCCCACTCCATTGGGAGGGCGTACCTTTTCAAGGGACAGTACGGAGAGATGTGCGGCTGAGCTGATTGCTGCAAGGGGCAGTCTGTCCATACCATCGTCAACAATAAAGATGCCCTGTTCAAAGATACCCCCACTGTGTGAGTGTGAATTTACTCTCCAGTGGGAGGCACCACCAAGAAGGAGTTCCTCATCAGGACCATCTCCCTGCGGACGCATAGATCCTGATGAGGTGGAGGCGCTGCACATGAAATAGGTAGGACTCGCACACACTACCTCAGCTGCCTGTCTGGTATGACAATCCCCAAATAACACCATGCGGGAGACTCAGGAGTCCTGTTGCCTACAGGTGCACCACCAGGCACGACCATGTAGTGGGGCTTGGTTAGACCACACGGGCCAATATGAGATTGGGTGGGTCAGACAGGAGGGAATACCCGTTACAACAATATAATTGAATAAACTACACTATGAGTTGTACGCTGTTTTTTCTCTCTTTTTTTTCACTAAGTGGAGAACATAACCCCAATACCATTAACTTCCTGCATCTCAATCTTGAAATTGTGGAGAACTGTCATTATGATAATTTTTTTCAAAAAGTTGGATGTGAACTCCTATTTAGAGTACAATAGTAATCACTCTTCTCAATGATTAAACAAGATACCCTATGGGCAATTTCTGAGATTCCGACGGAATTGTTCGGCTTTTTCAGATTTTGATTGTCAATCCGATATGTTAAAACAAAGATTTTTTGACAAAGGGTACAGCGAGAATCTAGTGGAGAAATCAATAACTAGAAGAAAAGCACGATATACGCTGTTAATACCTAGAGAAAAGGATACTCTCTCAAACATTCACAAAACACCTATGTTTATTGCCGACTTCTGTAAGCAGAAGCCCAAAATCAGGAAAATCATCAGAAAACACTGGGAGATTCTCAAAATGGGCCCCATATTAGGCCAAAGAATTCCAACTAAACCTAAAGTGGTTTTTAAAGGCCTACAATTTTGAAAAGCATTTTAGCACCCAGTGTTCATAAAAAACATAATGTGAATGATAAGTCACAATAAGGATTCTTGCGCTCCCGCAATTGGTGGTTAGGGGACATTCTTCATAGTGTATTTTATTATTGCATATATTTTGCATAGTGTTACATGATGCACAGATTAATTGCATCATGTACACACAATGCAATTGTGTGACATTTCATATACATTTGTTGAGCTGCTGATTTGTTGGCTTATATTTACAATAGATGCTGGATTAATTGTAACATGCAATGTGGTGATTTTAAGATTAAAAATTCATGTTTTGATTTATGCATGTTTTATGTGTTTCATAATGGGCAAATAATATATTATCCATATCTGGATAATAGTTATTTTGCACATTATTGTACTGTATGTGTTGGGGGGGAGAAAGGGGGTATTGGCCCCAAGGGTATGTGGGTAGGCCTCCCTTGTGGGTAGTGGGTGAGGGTGGTTAGGCCTCATGGGGTGGGGGGGTAGTAGGGGAGGGTATGCAGGCATCCCAAGCAATCAATTAATCCATTTCCTCAAACAATTAAAATACAATACAAATCAATACTACAATTCCCTATTCAATTACTAAAGCCAAACCATTGCCAAACAATTCTAATTTAAAGTAACCACCATCATTCTAATTTAACTACAAGAAAGAAGCCATTACAATTAACCTGTAACTAAATACAATTTACATTATTCACAACAATGACAAAATAAAGCTGCTAAATACATTAGCCATACATGAAAAGAACATAAAGCCTATAAAAGCCTATATTTATACAGTAGCCTATAAAAGCCTATGTCGCCTCATTTTGAAGCTAGTCACAGAGGAGGGAACATCTCCCCTCCTAAGAAGAGAAGATCCCTGCTATGTCAGTCTCTATCTTCTCCATGCACTTATCCATCTTTTCCATCTGCTTATCCATTTTCTCCATTCGTCGATCAATGTTTAGCATGGTCTCTAAAAGAAGATTTATCTTTACCAGCATAGAGTTCACAGGGATATTGACACTTAACCCCTTCAGCATGCGGTCTAACGAGCTGGATCTTGTGCATGGGGTGCTGTGGACATCTGGGTGGATGGGTGCTGAAGAGGATGAGATTGGGGATCTCTGGAGAGAAGCAGCAACGTCGTCGAAGAGGGATGGAGAAGTTGACCTGTGAATTTCCGGGAGAGAAGCGGCAGCGTCGTAGAAGAGCTATGGAGAATTTGACCTGTGGATTTCAGGGAGAGCAGCGGCAGTGTCGTCGAGGACTGATGGAGGAGGTGACCTGTGGGTTTCCGGGAGAGCAAAGGCAGTGTCGTCGTCAAGGAGTGATGGAGGAGGTGACCTGTGGGTTCGATGGGTTGGCTTCCATTTGTTTTGCTTTGTGTCTACATCAGTGAATTTCTTCTTGACATAATACAGCTTCTTAAAATCCTTAGCCTTTGGAGTCGTCAGAAGGTTTTCTTTATTAGCCTTAGCCTTTCGTTTTGGCCTTGGCTTGGAAACAGCTGCCGCCTTTTCGCTTTTTCTGCACAACAGGCACGGCAGAAGAGAGTAGGTTCTTGCATCCGTAGAATCGGGGTTGATCCATGGAAGCAGATGGCACAATGCAGTATCTGGACAAGGGCAAGTTCAGATACAGATCATTGAGTGGGAGGCTATGCAATGTGTGTCACCTTTTATGCATGGCGACGAGATGCAGGTGTTAAAAGTGGGCGTACTCTAATGTGAGTCATTAAAGTATAAATACACCATCCATTTTGTGGATTCACTGCACATTGAATTCACATCGACTAAACATCGTATATACATTCTTGTGCTTTAATTTCTTTCTACACTCAGCAATGCCTGTTTAAAAGATTTCTAAGGATCTCAGAGTGCCCTCTGCGTGAGGCGCGGGAGCGGCCCATGGTACCGGTAACTGCAAAGGGAGAGGGCAGACCGGGTTAGGCACACCGCAGGACAGCACTGGCTGATAGGGAGGGAGGGAAGATGCTTTACTGTGGGAATCTTAAGTTCATGTCACGCCTGTATGCCCGCAGACCTGGTAAGACCCCAGAACTGAGGTGGGAAGTGTATCACCACACACCCACAGCAGTGAGGGCGTGCCCGGAGTGTGGTATGGCGTTGTCGGGACTCTTGAGAGATGGTTAGATATACTTGCAACGCCTTGGGAGTACAGAGTAAGAGAAGTGGTGTCCGTGCGCCAATGTCCAGGGATCCAGAAGTCAGAGTAGTCAAGTTCGTAAGCCAAAGTCCAGGGATTAAAGAGTGCAGCAAGGTAGAGTTCGTAGATACACTGGCGACACACTTTATTCGAGCTCGGCTAGTCCCACGAATTCGGGTATACCCGGGTGTATTGAGGTTTGTGACTGTTTTCTGCCCGAGTGCATTGGGTTATTTTCCAGGCAGGGATTGAAGCATTTTATTCCCGCTGGCTGCAATACTGCACAGTATATATATATATACTGCATTACAATTCATGAATTTATGCCATCTGGTAGACACGCGAAGCATTGCAGCCTATTAAATCCTAATCATTATCATTTAACAGATCAGCCGCCCGTCAGCCAGGCATGAACCCAGGCTGGGAAGGCAAACGCAACGGGGCTTGTCAGAGGTGAGGAGCGGCGCATTCCAGGTATCTGCCAGGTACATACTGGGTATTTGCTCGAATAAAGTGTGTCGGTGCAGTAGGGTTCAATGACAACAGAGAGCAGGTTAGTCCAAAACAAAAAACAAGCCACGGTCAAACCAGGGAAATCCAGGAATAAGCAGGAGCAGGAACAAACTGAAACACAGAGGAGAACCAAGCATAGAACATCATACACAGGGGTAACAAGAACTATGCAGAGCAATGATAGAAAGGACAGACAGGGGTCATAAAGGAGGGAACACCAATGGGAGGAAGAGGAGGAGCAGAAGGTGAAGTGGGAGACAGCATGTAGAGGGAGAGGGGGTTGGCCCGGTATTAAAGGGGTTGCACCCCATATGGCCACCCCCTGACCTCACCAGGGAGGCAAGGGGTTAACTGGACTGTGGTCCAGAAAGGTGGCTTACACCTTGTCAGGTCAGGAAAATGTATGTTCCCCTGTTTCATTATAATCCTGTATTTTAAAGATGTTTTAAAGTGCATTTCTATATCTCCAGTTCTGGAGGTCGAAGAGAGTTGATATTTGGCCAATATGTGGAGTCACTGTAGGCATTATAAACTGGCAAATTTCAACCCCTGAACCCACCAGAATGGAACTTATTAATATGTGTAGATATTAAAGTGTATATGTATGGTATTGTGGATCTGTTCTGAAAATGCAGACTTCATCTGCTATGCTAATAAGTCATGAAGGGCAGCCGGAGGATTGAGCCTAAGCACTGTGATCAAAAGTTAACTGCCTGATTGTTTACACTAAGTACTAATCAACAGACCAAGTACTAATCAACAGACTGCCACTCTAATTGTTACCTGAGGGTGGAGAATCATCAAACTGGAGTGGTTTGTAAGTGTTATGTCTACACCTACAAACAATGCAGATACTTCATTTGGTAGACTGGTCGTTGCCCCTGATTTAATTATGGGGCTACCCATAGAGTCCAAGTACACATGAGCTAACTAGCTGGGGGGCATGTTTTAAGCTGTGTCTCCACGTTAGGGATTGGATACAGTTAATTGTTCATCAATAGTCTGTATTCAATATTAAGAATAGGGTTACACAGGTATATAAACTGTGTCAACCCTACAGTTTTTAGTTGTTCTTCTTCTGATACCATCTTGAATGTCACCGGATTGCTGGAGAATTGCTAGCTGATACTTCTCCATCCCCCAACCCTAAGTAAGTGTTACCTTTTTGCCTGTTAATTGTACTATATTGCTGTGTTCACCTTTTTTAAGGAATAAATATATTTTATTATATCTAAGCCTCGTTCAGTTCAACCCAGATATTTGGTGTTCATTATTTGGTATAAGTTACCGTGACAAGCTCTATAATTAACTGGTGGCAGCGGCGGGATTCAACTGGACCTATATTAGAGTGTACTGCGGGACCCTGTAATATAGTGGGAATTCGAGAGTAATTGCGAGTTCCTGGGACTAAAGATATTGAACACACAGTAGTGCAACAGTTAACACAAGTTGTAACACCACCTCACTGCTGCGACCGTGAACCATGAGCGAGGCTGGAGGCTCATCCAACATGAGGATCCGGGCTCAGCTGAAAGACAAGTGCCGTGAATATGGACTGCCCTATCAGTTCCAGGAGGTCGCAGACATGGTTGACGCAATCGGTGACTATGAAGCCCGGCTTGCAGAGCCTCAGGATACGGCTCAGCTTGCCCTTATACAGCCACCTGGCGATCAGGGAAGGAACCCAGTGCCGGGGAGGCGGAATCTTGGGGAGGGAACGAGTGCACCTCCCGGGAGCAGTGCAACAGGAGGGGTACTGGTTTCTGCGGCTACCAGTCCATTCACCCCTGAAATGTTGGCACTGATTACTGCGTGGGGTGACAGAGGGACACCGGAGGAGCGGCTGCAGTTTATCACTTTGGCAGTGAAGAGACCCGCTTATTGCCCCCCTGTTCAACCCAACATAGATGAACTCAAACTGGATCAGCACAGTCTCACCGGGTTCGTGAAAGGTACTGATCAGATCAACAGTTTTCTAAAGAACTTAAAGACACAGTGTCGCGCGGTACAAAGTGCTTCCCCAGCATAGGGTTGCACGTTTGGACCCCTTACTGTCCGGATTGGCTAAGCAGACAATGATGGCGCATCCAGATGAGTATGCTGATGACTATGACCACCTGAAAGAACTGTTATTGTTTCAGTACAGTTTTACCCCCGTAGCCTACCGGGGTAAATTTCAGCAGGAAGAGAGGCAGCCCCAGGAGTCCTATGTTACCTACGTGACCCGCATGGCTTTGTACGGGATATGCTGGTTGGAGGGCTATGAGGCACCTACTTACCAACGCCTGCTAGACCTCATCTTTCAGGAGCAGGTCATGCAGTAGTGCCCGCCGGCGGTGAGGGCTTGGGTGTACGACAAGATGCCCAAGACTTACCAGGAGGCGGCGAGGCTTGCAGATGACTATGTGGCCAGCCGAGCCCTGATGCTCGCCAAAGCAGTAGGCAAGGCGGCGGTGGCGGCGGCACCGGCCAAAAAGTCTGCCAATGCCCCCCCATGAACTCAGAGGCCGCCTGCGGGCAGCAGTCCACTGAAGGCCGGGGAGCCCTGGTACGAGCGCTGGTGCTACAACTGCAACCGCCCTGGTCACATCAGACCAGATTGCCCGGAACCCCTGCATTCTGGTGGACCCCATCAGGGGCAACACACCCCAGCTGCGATGCCGGTAACCTGCGTGCGGGTTGCTTCCACCAAAGACTCCGGACCGGCCATGGAACCAACGCCCAGCGAGACGTCCCATGCCACACCTGTCCCGGTTTCATCGGTGCCTACAGCCATTAGCGGAGGACATCTCAGCGAGGACCTGCAGCAGACGGACGGCCGTAGCAGACATCTCACCCCGGTCACAGTCGGTGACCGGCAAGCAGTCGGCTTGATGGATTCAGGAGCTGCAGTGACCCTGGTCCGACCTGATATGGTCCGGCCAGAGGAATTACTCCCAGGCCCTGGGATACAGATCACTGTGGCCGACGGAGAGCCACGTTTCCTGCAAGTGGCCAGAATCTTTTTGGATTGGGGGGAGGCCAGGGTATGCCGGAGGTGGGGGTTTTACCCGGTTTGGATGCTGATGTTCTTCTTGGCAACGATCTGGGACCGATGACCTGCACCTATGACCGAGTGCCCAAGCCCGCTGCAGTGGCGGCGGTTATCCGGAGCCAGACAGCGGCAATGGCGGCGGCGCCAGTCCCCCAGCCTTTGGGACCAATGTTAGCGGAGGGCGCAGAGGAGCCCGTGGAGGTAAGCCAGGATCATTTGCAACCACAGTATGACTTACTGTTTCCCCTCACCCTTCACCATTCTGGGGTGGCCAGAATTAGGAGCTCAGTTTAGGGAGGCAGTGAAGACAGACCCTACCCTGGCCAGCGTGAGACTTCGGGCATCCAAATCTCAGGCAGGGGAAGGCACTGAGCACTGCCTATGGTATAAGGGACTCCTGTATAGAGCAGAAGGGAACCCAGGGATAGAGGAGGGATTGACCGGTAAGCGACAGCTAGTACTGCCCCAGGGGTACCGACAGCAACTGTTACGGGTAGCTCACTCTATTCCGTTAGCGGGACATCAGGGGGTCAACAGAATGCGAGCCCAGTTATTACAGCGTTACTACTGGCCGGGGGCATCTCGAGATGTGGGCACGCTCTTGTGATGCCTGCCAGCGAGTGGTTAAGGCGGGCGACCGTGTGAAGGCACCCCTGAAACCCCTACCGATAATAGGGGAACCCTTCCAGAAAGTAGCGATGGATCTTGTAGGACCCCTTATGACTCCTAGCAGGTCAGGGATGTGCTACATTCTCACGGTGGTGGATTTTGCCACCCGGTATCTTGAGGCGGTAGCGCTGGGCAGCATAGATGCCAAAACAGTGGCAGCAGCTTTGCTGAAATGCTTTTCTAGGGTAGGTTTCCCTAGTGAGATCCTAACCGATCAAGGGTCGCAGTTCATGAGTGAACTGTTACATTGTCTCTGGGATGCATGCGGTGTACAGCACCGGCGCACTACCCCTTACCATCCCCAGACAAACAGATTATGTGAGAGGTTTAACGGTACCCTGAAGCAGATGCTTCGGACCTTTATAGAGGTGGAGGGGAAAGACTGGGAGATTCAGTTACAGCACTTGCTGTTTGCCTACTGAGAGGTACCGCAGGAATATACAGGCTTCTCCCCCTTCGAGCTACTATATGGCCGCAGGGTACGTGGACCTCTGGACCTATTCTGTGAGGGATGGGAAGGGGAGGCTACTGCTACTGATGCTTCAGTGATCCAGTATGTAGTAGATCTCCGAGACCAGTTAGAGATGCTCTTGGGGGTAGCCCAGGACCACCTCAGGGCCGCTCAGACCAAGCAAAAGCAATGGTATGACCGGCATGCCCTTAGTAGAGAATTCATCCCAGGACAGCAGGTGCTTGTTCTCAAACCCACTCGGGAGAACAAGTTGATGGCTGCCTGGTTGGGACCGTACCCGGTCATCTGAAAGGTAAATGAGTACAACTACGTTGTACAGGTAGAGCCTGAGAGGCACAAGACATATCACGTCAATATGCTGAAAGAATACAGAGCACCGAGTATGGGAGCAGTAATTGCCATTTGTTGCCCACTGCTGGAAGATCTGGCGAGCAATGCTCTGCCGGATCTCCTATGGGAGGCTAGGCAGGGAAACACTGTGGAGCAGGTAGAGATAGGGGCACAGTTGAGTGCTAGGCAGCAGGTAGAAGCCAGGGATATGCTTGCTAAGTTTAGGGCCCTCTTCACTGACATGCCAGGGACCACACATCTCACAAAACACCCAGTGCACACAGGGGATCTGCAGCCTCTGCAAAAGCACGCTTATAGAGTGTCAGCAGATGTCAAGACCAGTATGGAGAGGGCAATAGAGGAGATGCTGACCCTAGGGGTAATTACTCCATCCCAGAGTCCTTGGGCAAGCCCGGTAGTTCTAGTCCCAAGAAGGACAAGACCACCCGGTTTTGTGTGGACTACCGCTTGCTCAATGCTGGGACGGTGTCAGATGCCTAACCCATGCCCCGCTTGGATGAGTTACTAGATGAACTCGCGGGGGCAAGGTACAGTGGCGACACACTTTATTCTCGCTCGGCTAGTCCCGCGAATTTGGGTATACTCCGGTGTTTTGAGGTTTGTGATCGTTTTCTGCCGGAGAGTATAGCGTTATTTTCCAGGCAGGGATTGAAGCATTTTATTCCGGCTGGCTGCAATACTGCAATGCCGTGTAAAAACACATGGGGGCGCTTGCGAGCTGTTCTCTTTGAAGCCGTCCCCTATAATGAATTGTAATGCAGTATATATACTGTATATATATATATATATATATATATATATACTGTATAACAACAACCCCTATAACCCCTAACATACAGTACTGTACACATACAGTACTGTATATGCACATACATAAATGATACTATGGGCCGGCGGGGGCGAGATGTGTTTGCAGCAGAGAGATCCGCTGCTCTCTCTCTGCGCAAACATCGGCACATTAAAAATTATTTTAAATACATTTTTATTTATAGTGTAGATGTGCAGGGGGTCTCGGGAGCTGAACCGCTCTGGTTTCAGGTCCGGGGACCCCCTGCTTCCCGAGATACAGACCCCTTTATGAGGTGCCGGTATCCCTCTGCGTTTAAAGGTCCCGATCACGTGATCGCGGCCTGTTAAACCAAGCAGAGGGATACCGGCACCCCAAAAAGGGGCCTGTTTCTCGGGGAGCAGGGGGTCCCCGGACCTGAAACCAAAACGTTTCTGCTCCGGAGACCCTCTGCACATGTACAGTATAAATAAAACACATATATAAATAAACACTCGTTTTTTACCTTAGCGGCTATGCGCTATGGTAAAGAAGCAGCATTTCTGTTTTTTTAATAATATTGTCAGTGAGCAGGGGGTTCCCTGAGCCAGAAATCTAAACTCAGGGGGCCCCCTGCTCCTGCTCAATATTATTAAAAATACAGAAATGCTGCTTCATTACCATAGCGTATAGCCGCTAAGGCAATGAAGGGGTTAACCCACCGTGCCCACTTTATTGTGGGTAGCGGGGGTGGGTGAAGGGGGTATTTAACCCTTGGTGTGAGTTTAGGACTTGCGGGGGGTTGCGGGTGCACTTAACCCCTTCACGACCGTAGCAGTTAATACCGCTACGTTCATGAAGGGGTTAACCACTCCTGCGACCCGCCACCCCGCAAGACCAAAACAACCACCGTTGGGGCTAATGCCCCCTTCACCCACCCCCACTACCCACAATAAAAAATAATCACACACAGCATTCCCGCAAAACATAAATAAATAAATAAATAAATAAATACAAATAAATACAAATAAATACATTTGAAATATATTTTTATTCCTAGTGAAGATGTGCAGGGGGTCTCGGGAGCTGAACCGCGTTGGTTTCAGGACCGGGGACCCCCTGCCCTCCGAGATACAGACCCCTTTATGAGGTGCCGGTATCCCTCTGCGTTAGTGCCCCGATCACGTGACCGCAGCCTGTTAAACCAAGCAGAGGGATACCGGCACCCCCAAAAGGGGCCTGTATCTCGGGGGCAGGGGGTCCCCGGACCTGAAACCAAAACGTTTCTGCTCCGGAGACCCTCTGCACATATACAGTATGAATAAAACACATATAAATAAACACTCGTTCTTTACCTTAGCGGCTATGCGCTATGGTAAAGAAGCAGCATTTCTGTATTTTTAATAATATTTTACAGTGAGCAGGGGGTTCCCTGAGCCAGAAATCTAAACTCAGGGGGCCACCTGCTCCTGCACAATATTATTAAAAGTACAGAAATGCTGCTTCATTTCCATAGCGTATAGCCGCTAATGTAATGAAGGGGTTAAGGCATAATAAACAATTAATACATTCAATACATATTTTTAATGTCTGTGTTAAACCTCCCTGCCTTCACTGTAATCTATGTAAAAACCCCTCCCCCTATTCTCTCTTTTAAACTTCCCTGCAATCTATGTAAAACCCCCTCCCCTATTCTCTCTTTTAAACTTCCCTGCCTTCAATGTAATCTATGTAAAAAACCCTCCCCCTATTCTCTCTTTTAAACCTCCCTGCCTTCTCTCTAATCTATGTAAAACACCCTCCCCCTATCCCCCTACTGTGTGCGTTAAGCTTCCCTGCAATCTATGTAAAAAAACCTCCCCCTATTGTGTGTTAAATCTCCCTGGCCTGTGTTTCTGAGTGCAGTGTACTGTATGTAAATGTGGGGAGGGGGATCCCGTGTAAATAACCACACCCACCCCCGCTACCCACAATAAAAAAAATCACACACAGCATCCCCGCAACACATAAATAAATCTAAATAAATCTAAATAAATAAATAAATAAATAAATACAAATAAATACATTTGAAATACATTTTTATTCCTAGTGTAGATGTGCAGGGGGTCTCGGGAGCTGAACCGCGTTGGTTTCAGGTCGGGGGACCCCCTGCTCCCCGAGATAGAGACCCCTTTATGAGGTGCCGGTATCCCTCTGCGTTTTAAGGCCCCGATCACGTGACCGCGGCCTGTTAAACCAAGCAGAGGGATACCGGCACCCCCAAAAGGGGCCTGTATCTCGGGGGGTAGGGGGTCCCCGGACCTGAAACCAAAACGTTTCTGCTCCGGAGACCCTCTGCACATCTACACTGTGAGTAAAACAGACACATCATTAAAGAATCATTCTTTACCTTAGCGGCTATGTGCTATGGTAAAGAAGCAGCATTTCTGTATTTTTAATATTATTGTACAGTGAGCAGGGGGTTCCCTGAGCCAGAAATTAATACTCAGGGGGCCCCCTGCTCCTGCTCAATATTATTAAAAATACAGAAATGCTGCTTCATTACCATAGCGTATAGCCGCTAAGGTAATGAAGGGGTTAAGGCATAATAACCAATAAATACATTCAATACACTACCCACTACCCATGGCAACCTCCGCTGCTACTGCTGTACAGTAAAACAGAGAAAAAAATTAACACTTTCAAAGTAATGTCCCCTAACCCCTTAATCACCATAGCGGTTATTAACCGCTACAGTCATGAAGGGGTTAACCCACCCTCACCCACCACTCGGGACGCCTACTGTACATACCCTCCCACTCTAACCCCCCACCCCGTGAGGCCTAACCACCCTCAACCCTCACCCACTAACTACCCACAAGGGAGGCCTACCCACATACCGTTGGGGAACCCCCCCACCCCCCACCCCCCACCCCCAGTCCCCACAATCAAAACAATGCACAGCCCCACAATAAACAGCATTCTATTTATTAAATACATTACCCACCCCCTGTGCCCCCCTATAAATACAAGATTTATTCTTTTACATTCAGTGTCCATAACGCAGCCCCACGCTAGTCCCCGGTGGGCTGGCAGGGCACCTGGACAGACCTACAGTTTACCAGCAGCATTCCACAGGTTCTGGAGGCCTGCTGGTGGATCCTGCCAGCACCATGGCGCCCAGGTGGTCTCCTTGGGTCACCGTGAGCCACAATTGGGTCCCCACGGTAGGCCCAAGGATGTCTGGGAACCCCGGGTCAAACCCACAGGTGTCTGTGGGGCCTCGGGTGGTTCCCATGGGGGTCTGGGGAACTCACGGGTGCTCACTACGGGTCCGCGGTGCCCCCACAGAAGTGGGACCACACATCATCATCCCCGCACCTACGGGTCGGAGGTGCCCCCACAGAAGTGGGACCACACATCGTCATGCCCGCATGTGTCACCCGTGGAACCACCAGCCTGCTACCCTTTAGGATACCCGAGGATTCCCCGTGGGTGGTCTCCAGAGGTCCCACGCAAAACCACGGAATCAAACCCTGAATGTAAAAATAATAAACCAAAATAAACCTGGCCTATACATTCAATACATACACCCTCCCCCCCCCAACACCTACAGTACAATAATGTGCAAAATAACTATTATCCAGATATGGATAATAGATTATGTGCCCATTATTAAAAACATTAACTAGCATATTCAAATTAATAAAGTACTACTGACCTCATCAATACGAAGTGTCCATCGCCAGCGCCTTCCTTCTCTTGCCCACACAAGACATTGCCAATACCAAGCCAATACATTGCAAGTACATTCAGATATCAATTAACCCCTTAAACACCTTATCGGATAATAACCGCAAAGGTAATTAAGGGGTTAAGCCACATTGGCCCGATACCCACCCTTCACCCATGAATTTGTACTGTGGCTTCATCATGCAACTATATATATATATATATATATACTGTATATATATATATATATATATATATAGAGAGAGAGACAGAGAGAAAGAGAGAGAGAGAGATATATATACAGTATATATATATATATATATATATATATATATATATATATATATATATATATATATATATATATATATATATACACAAGTTATATACACACCCATGATAAACCAATATACAGTACAAATAAATGTAGAAGGGTTATCAAAAGCACTGTCCTACAACCAAACACTTCTCCATACAGTACATACACACTAAATTAAAATCAATTTCCTTTAATATTCATAACTCATCTCTCAATCTAAATCAGCACTAAACCTCTGAAAAGCCATTTAAACAACTTACATTCCAATATACTATAAATGATGCCTAAATATCTATGCACCATATACATTCTGCAAATTAATCAACCAAGTAAATAAAAATCAATTAGCAATCATTATTTACATCCCTAAACAATTCACACTCAATCACGAACAATGAAACCATTAACAGATTCACGCCTAGAGCAGAACAATTAAGCCTTTGAAAAAATATAAGTACGACAAAAATACAACCAAGGCTATCTATCCCTGACCTTCCTCAAACACACAATAAAATACCAAGGAATACATCTACTGTATCTAATTTTAAAATACTTTAAACTCACAAAATAATTAAAAACACATCTAATCCAGCTTTTAAAACATCATCATTTCTTACCCTGAATGTATACTGTACAGTATATCTCTCTAGACATATATACTGTACATACATACATACAGTGGCAAGAAATGATATACCACAAAAAAAAAAAAAATACACATGTTAAAAAACCTTTTGAAAAAATTAACAAGTTAAATAAAATACATTTCTTTAGTTAACTTACCATTACTTGCCCCCACCGATTCCCGTTGCGCAGCTTACTCACGAACCAATCCACGAACAGGAACCCATAAAATAATAAACCAGAAAAAAAATAAACTTTAAACTAAAAATCCAAAACAATCCACGGGTCTTCTATTTGTAATCCATCTTCACCTGTGTTCTTCTTTCTTCTATCTCCTTCCAGCGGGGCGGGGCAGGGGTCTTCTTTCCATCTTTGGCCACGCCCTGGTCTTCCTTCTTCCCCGGAAGTCCTTCCTCCGCGGCGTCTGGCTTCAAAATGAGACGACATAGGCATTTAAAGGCCTATGACGTCACATTTTGCGTCATGGTTCCCACGGTCCTGATTGGGCCGTGAAAACCATGTGTTTTGGCCGACAAAAATTTAAATGATGACGTCATCTTAAAGGCAATGAAAGCACAGCCAATCAGAATGGCTTTGCTTCAAATGCCTTTAAGGTGACGTCATTAAAAGACACATGGCCGTGCACACATGGTACTAGAGCCAATCAGAGCGTGGGAACTTTATCCCTACTCTGATTGGCTCTGGTATACCATGTGTCAGGGGCTTGGGGGAGAAAGGATGTGACGTCACTGAAAACCTGTCACGTGGTACGGTAGCCAATCAGAGCGTGGGAACTCCATCCCTACTCTGATTGGCTACCGTACCACGTGACAGGTTTTCAGTGACGTCACATCCTTTACTGTACTGTATATTGGTTTATCATGGCTGATAATATATAACGTGTGTATATATATATATACTGTATCTCTCTCTCTCTCTCTCTCTCTCTCTCTCTCTCTCTCTCTCTCTCTCTCTCTCTCTCTCTTTCTCTCTGTCTCTCTGTATATATATACAGTATATATATATAGTTGCATGATGAAGCCACAGTACAAATTCATGGGTGAAGGGTGGGTATCGGGCCAATGTGGCTTAACCCCTTAATTACCTTTGCGGTTATTATCCGATAAGGTGTTTAAGGGGTTAATTGATATCTGAATGTACTTGTAATGTATTGGCTTGGGATTGGCTATGTCTTGTGTGGGCAAGAGAAGGAAGGCGCTGGCTACGGACACTTCGTATTGATGAGGTCAGTAGTACTTTATTAATTTGAATATGCTAGTTAATGTTTTTAATAATGGGCACATAATCTATTATCCATATCTGGATAATTGTTTTTTTGCACATTATTGTACTGTAGGTGTTGGGGGGGGGTGCATGTATTGAATGTATAGGCCAGGTTTATTTTTTTTACATTCAGGGTTGGTTCCGTGGTTCTGCGTGGGACCTCTGGAGACCACCTGTGGGTATCCTCGGGTATCCCAAGGGTAGCAGGCTGGTGGTTCCACGGGTGACACATGCGGGGATGACGATGTGTGGTCCCACTTCTGTGGGGGCACCGCCGACCCGTAGTCTGCGGGGATGATGATGTGTGGTCCCACTTCTGTGGGGGCACCGCGGACCCGTAGTGAGCACCCGTGAGTTCCCCAGACCCCCATGGGAACCACCCGAGGCCCCGCAGACACCTGTGGGTCTGACCCGGGGCTCCCAGACATCCGCGGGCCTACCGTGGGGAGCCAATTGTGGCCCACGGTGACCCAAGGAGACCACCTGGGGGCCATGGTGCTGGTAGGATCCACCAGCAGGCCTCCAGAACCTGTGTAAAAAGGGCTGCTGGTAAACTGTAGGTCTGTCCAGGTGCCCCGCCAGCCCACCGGGGACTCGCGTGGGGCTGCGCTATGAACCCTGTATGTAAAAGAATAAATCATGTATTTATGGGGGGGCACAGGGGGTGGGTAATGTATTTAATAAATAGAATGCTGTTTATTGTGGGTCACTGTACTGTTTTTATTGTGGGTACTGGGGGTGGGGGGGGGTGTTTCCCCATCGCTATGTGGGTAGGCCTCCCTTGTGGGTACTGGGTGAGGGTGGTTAGGCCTCACGGGGGGTGGGTTAGTGTGGGAGGGTATGTAGGCATCCCAAGTGGTGGGTGAGGGTGGGTTAACCCCTTCATGACTGTAGCAGTTAATAACCGCTATGGTGATTAAGGGGTTAGGGGACATTACTTTGAAAGTGTTAATTTTTTTCTCTGTTTTACAGCAGCAGCAGCGGAGGTTGCCATGGGTAGTGGGTAGTGTATTGAATGTATTTATTGATTATAATGCCTTAACCCCTTCATTACCTTAGCGGCTATACGCTATGGTAATGAAGCAGAATTTCTGTTTTTTAATAATATTGAGCAGGAGCAGGGGGCCCCCTGAGTATTAATTTCTGGTTCAGGGAACCCCCTGCTCAATGTACAATATTATTAAAAATACAGAAATTTTGCTTCTTTACCATAGCACATAGCCGCTAAGGTAAAGAATGATTCTTTAATGATGTGTGTGTTTTATTCACAGTGTAGATGTGCAGAGGGTCTCCGGAACAGAAACGTTTTGGTTTCAGGTCCGGGGACCCCCTACCCCCCGAGATACAGGCCCCTTTTGGGGGTGCCGGTATCCCTCTGCTTGGTTTAACAGGCCGCGGTCACGTGATCGGGGTCTTAAAACGCAGAGGGATACCGGCACCTCATAAAGGGGTCTGTATCTCGGGGAGCAGGGGGTCCCCCGACCTGAAACCAACGCGGTTCAGCTCCCGAGACCCCCTGCACATCTACACTAGGAATAAAAATGTATTTCAAATGTATTTATTTGTATTTATTTATTTAGATTTATTTAGATTTATTTATGTATTGCGGGGATGCTGTGTGTGATTTTTTTTTATTGTGGGTAGCGGGGGTGGGTGTGGTTATTTACACGGGATCCCCCTCCCCACATTTACATACAGTACACTGCCCTCAGAAACACAGGCCAGGGAGATTTAACACACAATAGGGGGAGTTTTTTTTACATAGATTGCAGGGAAGCTTAACGCACACAATAGGGGCATAGTGGGAGGGTTTTTTACATAGATTAGAGAGAAGGCAGGGAGGTTTAAAAGAGAGAATAGGGGAGGGGGTTTTACATAGATTACATTGAAGGCAGGGAAGTTTAAAAGAGAGAATAGGGGAGGGGGTTTTACATAGATTGCAGGGAAGTTTAAAAGAGAGAATAGGGGGAGGGGTTTTTACATAGATTACAGTGAAGGCAGGGAGGTTTAACACAGACATTAAAAATATGTATTGAATGTATTAATTGTTTATTATGCCTTAACCCCTTCATTACCTTAGCGGCTATACGCTATGGTAATGAAGCAGCATTTCTGTACTTTTAATAATATTGTGCAGGAGCAGGGGGCCCACTGAGTTTAGATTTCTGGCTCAGGGAACCCCCTGCTCACTGTACAATATTATTAAAAATACAGAAATGCTGCTTCTTTACCATAGCGCATAGCCGCTAAGGTAAAGAACAAGTGTTTATTTATATATGTGTTTTATTCATACTGTACATGTGCAGAGGGTCTCCGGAGCAGAAACGTTTTGGTTTAAGGTCCGGGGACCCCCTGCCCCCCGAGATACAGGCCCCTTTTGGGGGTGCCGGTATCCCTCTGCTTGGTTTAACAGGCTGCGGTCACGTGATCGGGACCTTTAAACGCAGAGGGATACCGGCACCTCATAAAGGGGTCTGTATCTCGGGGGGCAGGGGGTCCCCGGTCCTGAAACCAACGCGGTTCAGCTCCCGAGACCCCCTGCACATCTACACTAGGAATAAAAATGTATTTCAAATGTATTTATTTATTTATGTATTGCATGGATGCTGTGTGTGATTATTTTTTATTGTGGGTAGTGGGGGTGGGTGAAGGAGGTATTAGCCCCAACGGTGGTTGTTTTGGGCTTGCGGGGGGGGGGGTCGCGGGAGTGGTTAACCCCTTCATAACCGTAGCGGTATTAACTGCTACGGTCGTGAAGGGGTTAAGTGCACCCGCAAGCCCCCCGCAAGTCTTAAACTCACACCAAGGGCCAAATACCCCCTTCACCCACACCCGCTACCCACAATAAAGCGGGCACGGTGGGTTAACCCATTCATTGCCTTAGCGGCTATACGCTATGGTAATGAAGCAGCATTTCTGTATTTTTAATAATATTGAGCAGGAGCAGGGGGCCCCCTGAGTTTAGATTTCTGGCTCAGGGAACCCCCTGCTCACTGTACAATATTATTAAAAATAGAGAAATGCTGCTTCTTTACCATAGCGCATAGCCGCTAAGGTAAAGAACGAGTGTTTATTTATATATGTGTTTTATTTATACTGTACATGTGCAGAGGGTCTCCAGAGCAGAAATGTTTTTGTTTCAGGTCCGGGGACCTCCTGCCCCCCGAGATACAGGCCCCTTTTGGGGGTGCCGGTATCCCTCTGCTTGGTTTATCAGGCCGCGGTCACGTGATCGGGGCCTTAACGCAGAGGGATACCGGCACCTCATAAAGGGGTCTGTATCTCGGGGGGCAGGGGGTCCCCGGTCCTGAAACCAACGCGGTTCAGCTCCCGAGACCCCCTGCACATCTACACTAGGAATAAAAATGTATTTCAAATGTATTTATTTATATTTATTTATTTATTTATGTATTGCGGGGATGCTGTGTGTGATTATTTTTTATTGTGGGTAGTGGGGGTGGGTGAAGGGGGTATTAGCCCCAACGGTGGTTGTTTTGGGCTTGCGGCGGGGGTCGCAGGAGTGGTTAACCCCTTCATGAACGTAGCGGTATTAACTGCTACGGTCGTGAAGGGGTTAAGTGCACCCGCAACCCCCCCGCAAGTCCTAAACTCACACCAAGGGCCAAATACCCCCTTCACCCACCCCCGCTACCCACAATAAAGTGGGCACGGTGGGTTAACCCCTTCATTGCCTTAGCGGCTATACGCTATGGTAATAAAGCAGCATTTCTGTATTTTTAATAATATTGAGCAGGAGCAGGGGGCCCCCTGAGTTTAGATTTCTGGCTCAGGGAACCCCCTGCTCACTGTACAATATTATTAAAAATAGAGAAATGCTGCTTCTTACCATAGCGCATAGCCGCTAAGGTAAAGAACGAGTGTTTATTTATATATGTGTTTTATTTATACTGTACATGTGCAGAGGGTCTCCGGAGCAGAAACGTTTTGGTTTCAGGTCCGGGGACCCCCTGCTCCCCGAGATACAGGCCACTTTTGGGGGTGCCGGTATCCCTCTGCTTGGTTTAACAGGCCGCGATCACGTGATCGGGACCTTTAAACGCAGAGGGATACCGGCACCTCATAAAGGGGTCTGTATCTCGGGAAGCAGGGGGTCCCCGGACCTGAAACCAGTGCGGTTCAGCTCCCAAGACCCCCTGTACATCTACACTATAAATAAAAATGTATTTAAAATAATTTTTAATGTGCCGATGTTTGCGCAGAGAGATAGCAGCGGATCTCTCTCTGCTGCAAACACATCTCGCCCCCGCCGGCCCATAGTATCATTTATGTATGTGCATATACAGTACTGTATGTTAGGAGTTATAGGGGTTGTTGTTAAACAGTATATATATATATATATATATATACTGTGTATATACAGTACTGTATATATATACTGCATTACAATTCATGAATTTATGCCATCTGGTGGACACGCGAAGCATTGCAGCCTATTAAATCCTGATCATTATCATTTAACAGATCAGCCGCCCGTCAGCCAGGAATGAACGCGGCTTGTCAGAGGTGAGGAGCGGCGCATTCCAGGTATCTGCCAGGTACAAACTGGTTATTTGCTCGAATAAAGTGTGTCGCAGCAGTATCTGACTACTATGGATTTGAGCAAAGGCTATTGGCAAATCCCACTGACCCTGGAGGCTAGAGAGAAGTCAGCATTCATCACTCCAAGTGGACTCTATGAGTTTTTAGTGATGCCATTTGGGATGAAGATTGCCCCGGCTACCTTCCAACGCCTGGTCAATACAGTAGGTTACTGGAAGGGATGCAGAGCTATGCCAGGGCTTACTTAAATGACATTGCTGTCTTTAGTTATTCCTGGGACTCCCATTTAGGACATGTAGCTGCGGTGCTAGATAGGATCAGGGAGGCTGGGCTTACCTTGAAACCCACTAAGTGTATGGTAGGGATGACAGAGGTCCTTTACTTAGGGCACAGGGTGGGTGGAGGCCACCTCAAACCAGAACCAGCTAAGGTAGAAGCCATAGTTCAGTGGCCTGTTCCAAAAACCAAGAAACAGGTCATGGCATTTTTGGGCGCCGCAGGGTACTATAGGAAGTTTGTCCCACAGTACAGCGCCGTGGCCAAACCCCTGACTGATTTTACTAAGAAGCAACTGCCTGTGCTTATCACCTGGACTCCTGCCTGTGAAACTGCTTTCCAGGCACTGAAAACTGCGCTTGCTGGGGCCCCCATACTGGCTGCCCCGGACTATACCAAACATTTCCTTATGCAAATTGATGCCTTGAACTATGGCATTGGGGCTGTGTTGAGCCAGGTGGGGGACGACAGTAGAGAGCACCCTGCGGTGTACCTCAGCCAAAAACTACTCCCCAGAGAAGTGGCCTATGCCACCATTGAGAAAGAGTGCTTGGCCATTGTGTGGGCACTCAAAAAACTCCAGCCCTATGTGTATGGAAGGGCTTTCACGGTCCTCACAGACCACAACCCCCTGAGTTGGCTGCAGAGGGCATCAGGGGAGAATGCCAAGTTGCTTAGGTGGAGCTTGGCCTTGCAAGAGTTTGAATTTACCATTCAGCACAAAAAGAGTAGTGAAAACAGCAATGCTGATGGACTTTCACGTCAGGACTATCCCTCTGAGACTGAGTTCATTAATGGTGCCAGCAGTGCCCCACTCCCTGTTAGGGCCAGTGGGCCACAGGTCACCCATTAAGAAGGGGAGGTGTAGAGGGAGAGGGGGTTGGCCCGGTATTGAAGGGGAGCACCCCATATGGCCACCCCCTGACCTCACCAGGGAGGCAAGGGTTAACTGGACTGTGGTCCAGGAATGAGGCTTACACCTTGTCATGTCAGGAAAATGTATGTTCCCCTGTTCCCATGTTTCATTATAATCCTGTATTTTAATGTTTTAAAGTGCATTTCTGTATCTCCAGTTCCGGAGGTCGCAGAGAGTTGACATTTGGCCAATGTGTGAAGTCATTGTAGGCATTAAGAACTGGCAAATTTCGACCCACTGAGCCCACCAGAATGGAACTTATTAATATGTGTAGATATTAAAGTGTATATGTATGGTATTGTGGATCTGCTCTGAAAATGCAGACTCCATCTGCTATGCTAATAAGTCATGAAGGGCAACCGGCTGATTGAGCCTAAGCACTGTGATCAAAAGTTAACTGCCTGATTGTTTACACTAAGTACTAATCAATAGACCAAGTACTAATCAACAGACTGTCACTCTAATTGTTACCTGAGGGTGGAAAATCATCAAACTGGAGTGGTTTGTAAGTGTTATGTCTACACCTACAAATACTGCAGATACTTCATTTGGTAGACTGGTCGTTGCCCTTGATTTAATTATGGGGCTACCCATAGAGAGTCCTAGTACACATGGGCTAACTAGCTGGGGGGCATGGTTTAAGCTGTGTCTCAACGTTAGGGATTGGATACAGATAATTGTTCACCAATAGTCTGTATTCAATATTAAGAATAGGGTTACACAGGTATATAAACTGTGTCAACACTACAGTTTTTAGTTGTTTTTCTTCTGATACCATCTTGAATGTCACCGGATTGCTGGAGAATTGCTAGCTGATACTTCTCCATCCCCCAAACCTAAGTAAGTGTTACCTTCTTGTCTGTTAATTGTACTATATTGCTGTGTTCACCTTTTTAAGAAATAAATATATTTTATTATATCTAAGCCTCGTTCAGTTCAACCCAGATATTTGGTGTTCATTATATCTTGTCAAAAGCTACCGTGACACAGCAGGGATAGGTGAGGAGGAGAAGAGGAGGAGACAGGGGAACCAGTAAGGGAGATCGCTGGCAGGGTATGGGAGGAGGAATCAGGAGGCAGGTAACCCCTACAAGAGGGCCGTGTGTGCACGCACCCTGTAATCTGAGAGTGCGCGCGCACAGGCTGCGTTACGAGGCGCACGGAGTACCGTGCCAAGGGGGAATCCGCAGAGAAGGATGGGGAAATGGAGGGAACAGCTGCCAGAGTAAGGGGATAGGAGCTGATACCGAGGGGGTCTGAGAGTGGGGAACGCCGCAGTGGGGGCTAGGGGACTGCGCGGGTGCGCGAGTCTTGCGGGGCACACGCTGATGTAACGGAGCGGCATCAGAAGCTACCGGAGGGGGACAGGTGTGGGTAAAGGAAGGGAGGCTGGCAGGGGAAGGAACAGAGAGGGTAAGGGAGCGTGTGACATCAGGGACACATGAATGGAAAGGAATCCACTGAACCGCCACATTATCCCCCCATTGAGGATCGATCTCCGAGCGATCCAGCCACGGTTTCTGGGGAAATTTTAGATGGAACTGTCGGAGGAATTTCGGGGCATGAATGTGACGTGCCGGTACCCATGAGCGTTCCTCCGGACCATAGCCCTTCCAGTGGACGAGGAACTGGAGCTTATTCTTAGACCAGCGTGAGTCGATGAGAGATTGAACCTCGTACTCTTGTTGTCCTAGTGTGGACACTGGGTTGGGTTTATGGGCAGGATCTGAAAAATGTGAACTCTGTACAAAAGTTTTAAGCAGGGAGATGTGAAATACAGAAAGAATCCTCATGGTGGGAGGCAGAGCAAGACGGTAAGCGACTGGGTTGACGTTTTCTATGATTTTGAATGGACCCAAAAATCTTGGTGATAATTTAGGAGATGGCGTTTTAAGCCTGATGTTTTTCGAGGACAACCATACTCTGTCACCAGGCTTGAAATAGGGACCAGGTTGGGGATGGCGATCCGCCTTGGTCTTTTGTTTGGCAACGGCAGATTGTAGGGATTTGAGGATCCTTTTCCAAGAGTTCTGCAGGGTCGTAACATGAGAATCAGCTGCAGGAATGCCAGACGGGGCAGAAGAGAGAGAAAGACTGCTGGGGTGAAAGCCAAAATTAATAAAAATGGGAGACTCTTGGGTAGATTCATTCTTGAGCTAGTTGATTGCGAATTCGACCCACGGTAACAGGTCCACCCAGTTGTCCTGTGACTCTGATACAAAATATCTGAGGTATTGCTCAATGGTTTGATTCATCCTTTCGGTCTGACCATTGGTCTGAGGATGATAACCAGAAGAAAAAAGGAGAGAAATTCCGAGTCTCTGAGAAAACGCCCGCCAGAACTTAGAGATGAATTGAGACCCTCTGTCGGAGACAATAGAAATGGGAACGCCATGTAATCTGAAAATTTCCTTGGAAAAAACATCGGCCAGAGTAGCAGAATTCGGAAGACCCTTGAGGGGAATAAAGTGTGAATGCTTAGAAAATCTGTCTACAACAACAAGGATGGTATTCATTCCTTTGGAGTAGGGAAGTTCGACGATGAAATCCTTTGAGATGTGTTTCCAGGGTTGTTCCGAAATAGGAAGAGGCAAGAGGAGGCCAGAGGGTTTGTGGTGGAGCGTCTTACTCTGGGCACAAAGAGGACAAGCACTCGTAAAGTCAAAAATGATTTTGTTCATCCTCGGCCACCAAAAAGTCAGTTTAATAAGGTCAGCAGTCCATTTGAAGCCTGGATGACCGACAGATCTAGAGGAATGACCCCAAAGAAGAATCTTGTGGTGAAATCATGGAGCTGTGTATAAGCGCCCTTCTGGTACCCTGAACCTGCTGGGAATGTGAGCCTGGGCTTTGTTGATTTCGTCCAACACATCGAAATTACTAGCGGAGATTATGCATTTGGCAGGAAGAATATGTTCCATGGCTTCATTAGATTCACTTTCTGTGGCGAACTGGCGAGAGGGCGTCCGCCTTGACATTTTTTCAACCAAAAATGTTTTTATTGAGCGCATGGTACATTCATTACAGTAGCTGCCAACCCAATGTCATACATATATGTAATCATGACTACTCATTATTAATGTACAACTCAAAACTGACTTACTGGGGAGACGCACTGACGAACACGATCATAGACAAGAGACATACCGGAGGAGGAGGGGAAGGGGGGTGGGAAAGGGAGAATGTAGCAGTCCTTAGATGTTATCGGTTCTCTGGAGCGTCGCAGGAAGAGTCCAATGATGTTGGCCCCTGGGATGGGTTATCAATCTATGGGTCCCGCCTTTCATCTGCTCGTGTGATTATGCTGAATCTAACCCTTCGACCTATCTATCTATCGGTTTGGCCTAGGGTCTTGTCTCAATTAGTTAGTTTGTAAACATCAATCTAGTGTCTTCCAGCATCAAAGAAGAATGCGTCAATAACTATTAAAGCAGTATGTTAGCGGCACTGACCCCCGGGATATCCATTTGGGCCAACAAAGGCGTCCAAAGTTTTAAGAATTTTGTACGAGTGTCATTAACCAAACTTGTTAATTGCTCCATCTGGCAAACATACCAAATTCTATTCCTGATTTGAGGGAAATTGGGTACTTCGGGCTGCTTCCACAGTGCTGCGATTTTAACACCTCAGGGCAGTTGCAAAGTGTGCAATTAATTTATGTGCTGATCTGTTTAGCCCCCGGGTGCGTCTGGCCAGCAGAAACAACCAGGGGTCCAAAGGGACCGCGCAACTGAGAATTCTCTGGAGCCAATTCCTGATGTTTTCCCAAATTGGGGTTAACTTGGGGCAACCCCACAGCATGTGCAGAAAGTCTGCCTGTTCCCCACATTGTTTGGGGCACAATGGGTGGTAATTCTTGACAAACTTAGATAATCGTAGTGGGGTCAGGTACCATCTCATTAGCACGTTATACGCATTCTCCTTTAATGTGGTGCATATAGAACTTTTAGATGCTGCTGTAACTATATGGTCCCAGTCCTCGTCCTCTAACGTCTCTCCTAAGTCCCTCTCCCAGTTGGCTCTGTAACTCAGTACCACGTCGTCGTCAGTCGCTGGGGAGACCACCTCTCTGTATATACCAGAGATAAGTCCACTGGTATCTGTCCCTCTGGAGCAGAGCTGTTCGAAATTAGTGTGCTTAGGGCAAATTGGGAATTTAGAGTAGAATGCTCTAATCTGGATGTATCTAAAAAATTCTGAGTTTGGAACTGCTTTTTCAGATTTAATTTGCTCAAAAGATTTTATTGTTATCCGTCCCTCCAGATGTACTAGGCGAGTGTAGCCTTTCTGTTTCCATATTGTAAAGTCTTTATTGTTCTTTCCCGGAGCGAAATCAGGGTTCCCCAAAATGGGGGTCATCAAGGAGTGCTGGCGTGTAAGGGCAAATCTAAACTTGCTCCTGTCCCATACTGGTAAAGAGCTGTTGACCGCAGAAAGCGGATTGCTTATGGTTTTATGCACCATTTTTGGTAGCCATATTAGGTCCTGCAGCGCCACCGGGGCGCAACAGTCCGCCTCCAGTTCACCTATCGCTTTAGTCTCGGCTGAGTGTGCCACTGGGTAATTTGGGATAATTGAGCCGCTCTGAAATACGATAACAGGCAAGGTACCGCTAACCCTCCTCTTGTTGTTGGCTGAATCATTGTGCTAGTTTTAATGCGGGGGGTTTTATTACCCCAGACGAATTTCACCATTGCGGACTGTAGTCGGAGGATGTCTTCCCTAATTATAGGGATCGGTAGGGTCTGAAATAGGTACAGGATTCTGGGGAGGAGATTCATTTTGAGCGTCTGGATCTTACCGATCCAGGATATGCTACCCTGCCCACATCCGGAGTTCCTCCTTCAAAGTCTGTATTAGTCTGGTGTATTTTGCTTATAGACGGTGTCAAATTGCTTTGTGATATTTACCCCTAGGTATTTAATGGAGGAGGTTTGCCATTTGAAATTAAAATCAGTTTTTCAGTGACTTTAGGTAAGTTTATGTTTAAGGCTTCAGATTTTGCCTGGTTAATTTTGAACCCTGATACTGCGTTGAAATCCCCTAATATACTGAAGACATTTGGCAGAGAGGTGAGGGGCTATGATATTGTTAGTATCACGTCATCAGCGTACAGGGCCACTTTATGTGGCTGTTCCCCAATTTGGATACCCGTTATGTTTGGATTGAGGCGAATTTGTGCCGCGAGGGGCTCAATACATAAGGCAAAAAGAAGGGGGGATAGGGGACATCCCTGTCTGGTGCCGCTCTGAATCCGGAATTCGCCCAACAGGAAGCCCTGGTGCCTGACCTTCGCCGTCGGCCCCTGGTACAGAGCGAGAATCACCTCTAACATTCTCCCCCCCAGCCCGAACTCCCCAAGCGTCTCTCTCATGTAGGGCCAGTCGATTCTATCGAATGCTTTCTCTGCATCGAGACTAAGCATCATCGACGGGATAAGTTTTTTTTGTGCCAGATCTATCAAATCTATGATTTGTCTAGTGTTATCCGATGCCTGTCTCCCACAGTTGAACCCTACTTGATCAGGGTAGACCAACTGCGGCAACACCTGGTTAAGGCGATTAGCCAGTAACTTGGAAAAAAAAATTGTGTCTGAATTAATCAGGGAGATGGGTCGGTAGCTTTTACAGTCCGCTGGGTCCTTTCCCTGTTTGTGAATCACAGAGATAGACGCCTGCAGCATCGAAGCCGGGATGGGGGCACCATCCCTGAATGAGTTACACAACTTTAGCAGGTGGGGAGCTAACAGATTGCGGAATTTTTTATAGTATAGATTGGAGAAGCCATCTGGGCCGGGGGCTTTGGATACTTTCAGTGATTTCATTACTTCCAGTAGCTCCTCCATAGTGAAGTCTGGCTGTAGTGCGTCCCTCTCCTCTCTGGACAATTTAGGTAGTTTGGACTCTTTTAAGAATGTCTTCCGACGAGCCTGAGTGGTATTATTGTGGACCACTTTCGCACCATCATACAGGGTCTCGTAGTATGATTTGAATTCCTCTACTATTAATTTTGGGTCGGACGTAAGATTCCCTTGTGCTGTCCGGATTGACTGAATTTGGGAGACTTGATTTTTGTCTCAAAGCTTATTGACAAGTAGGGTATCTTGCTTGTTCGCCTTCTCATAAAATTTCCGTTTCGACCAGGACAGCGCTTTCTCAGCACGGGAGGCCAGCAGCAAGCCCAGTTTAGTTTTAGTATCTAACAACTCCTTAAGGGTCGTTGCATTTTTGTTATTTTTGTGCAGGGTTGACAGGACCGCCAATTCAGTTTTCAATTGCATAATTTTTGTGTCCTTCTCCCTCTTCCGCTTACACGCAATCCCAATGAGTTCTCCTCTCAGAGTTGCCTCATTGGCTTCCCAAAGGGTGGACTGTGAAACCACACTTCCCGTATTCTCCTGAAAGTATACCCTGATTCTATCCCCCACTTTTTGTGAAATTTCGGGGATTTTCAACAGTACTTCATTAAGTTTCCAGTTCGCTCCTGGTCTGTCCAAACTAAATTCAGTGCACCGCAGCTCAATCGGCGCATGATCTGACCACGAAATATCGTGGATTACCGAATGGGAGATCTGCGAGACCATTCTGCTAGACACAAAGAGATAGTCTTTCCTACTGTATCTGTCGTGGGGGTGGGAGTAAAATGTAAAACCTTTTTCAGTGTGGTGTTGCTCTCGCCAAACATCTAATAGATTATTGGTTCTCAGTCCTCTGTTCCATGCTGCCCTAACCTTTGACCGACTGTGACCCTCTGGGGTGCATCTATCCAGCTGTGGGTCAAGAGTCTTATTAAAATCTCCCCCTAGGATTGTGCTCCCCTGAGCCATACTTCCAAATACGGAGAAAAATCTCTCTAGGAAAGCCTCCGCGTTGTTGCTTGGGGCGTATACATTTGCCAGCGTAACAAGATGGCCCCGTATTTCCCCTGTGACAATCAAGAATCAATCGTTTTTGTCTTTTTTAACGGTTTGGACCTTGAACGGGAGCCGGTTGTGGACCAGAATAGCCACCCCTCGCTTTTTTTTGCAAGCAGAGGACTAGAACCATGTTTTATACTTGTAGTCAATGTATTTCGGGGAGCTGGTTTTAGAGAAATGCGTCTCTTGTAGCATTAGAATGTCAGGGTCCGTCTTTTTATAGTCCGTCATAGCTAGTTTTCGCTTCCCTGGGCTATTAAATCCTTTCACGTTATGTGAAAGGATAACAATTTCTCTACCCATGTGTAGTTACCCACGCCTCTCCTTGTCTGTTGGCTCTTTGGGTCAGCCTGGTACTTGGGGACTCCCTACTCGCATGTTGGTTCGCCGGGTTTCGGCTCTCATTTTCACCGTCCTGTGACTGCAACAAGGGAAAGCAAGGGGAGACACACTGGGGGAACACAGAAACACACATCACTACATGTGACAAAACTTTTAATAATTGTCCGGCGGTTGAGCGAGACCCCGCTCCCCCAATCGCCTTCTTTGCCCCTCCTGGGTGTTCAGCCTGGGCGGAGTCCGGGATAGTATCCCGTCCCCCTCTCCTGCCCTGAGTGGCTGGCCTAGTGGGGACATTCATGGGCCGCCTGCAGGATATCCCCCCTGCACCCATGTGGAGTCTCATGTTCAAGACCGTCGTGGGGGGAATATCTCCCCCCCTCCTCTGTCGTCTTAAGTAAACTTCAATGTAAAACAACGCTTTCTACTTGAAACTGCTAACCTTACCCTTTAATTTGATAGATTGCCAATTATCAACTTTCCTTAAACTTTTTTGTTTTTTTTATATATATTTTTTCCCTTGGGGAACTCGGTTCAGGGAGGAACTTTGTGAAACTGGCAATCACTGATATTAAAACTGGGTAAACTGTAACTGGACTTTTGGATGTCCTGGTGAACCCCTCATAATTCCTCTGGGGCTTCGATATCCTGGTTTGATTTGGACGGGCCGGCAGTCCTCCATTCTGACTCTTCCCGTTGCTCCCTCCTGGGGCTTTTGGGCAGGCCTTCCTTCACCCCTATTTTATTTAGGAAGTCAGCGCTTTCCTCTATCTCTTTCATTGATATGGCCTTCCCATTTCTTATGACCAACAGGCCAAACGGGAAGGTCCAGCGGTATCGTATTGCCCAGTTTCTGAGCAATCTGGCGACCGGTTGTAGTGCCCTTCTCCTAGCTAACGTGACTGGTGAGAGGTCCTGAAATAGCTGTAGCGTAACTTCCTCGAACCGGCAGGAGCCCTCAGTCTTAGTATTCTTGAAGACCGCCTCCCTGGTCTTAAAGTAGTGCAGCCTGGCGATCACATCGCGTGGCTGCTCCGTTGCTGCAGGGCGGTTTCTGAGGGCTCTGTGGCAGCGATCCATGGCTAATTCAGTTTCTGGGAGGTCGGGCAGTAGCATCGCGAGCCATCTGAAGATGAACCCCTCCACGTCCGTGGTATCCTCGGGGATGCCACGAACTCTTATGTTATTGCGTCTCTACGATAAAGGGGATGAGACCGCTCGTCCAGTAATACAATATAGATTCTAAATAAAGTGAGCAGGTGCTCGGAAGGGATAAAGTAGTCAATGTGTAACAGTGTTTATCCAAGAGGGATCAAAAAAGTATCCCCATAGCACCCGGCACTCAATGCTGGATAGTTTAATCTGGTCGACAATGTTCCAATAGGGAAAATTACTGATGTTTAACAAATGTATAGGGAATTAATAGCCCTTGTACCAATAAGTCCCAAGAAAATAATAAAGTTTTATTAGTCTAAATACTTGTTAAAATCACACATATATAATCATTCAAAACTGTTAAAAAAAAAACATTCAGAGGTGGCTGTTGAAGTAAATAGCACTACAGTAAGCTATCTGTCATAGATAGGAGATCAAAGATGTTTCTCATACATGCTTAGCAGTGAATCATGCCGTAGGGTGTATCATAGAGAGTTGGTTGATAACACCTTCTATCAATTGATATTTGTTAGTAAATATAACATATACAGCATAAATGCATCCAAAATCGCGCTGACCCTGTAGGTGTGCTTGATCTAATCTGTGAGCATTTAGAATATACTCGGTATTAGAGGTCTAGCAGTGTTATCACCTATTAAAGCAGCATATATGGCTTGAATAAATTCAGGGAGCGCATGTGGGTGGTGTAGCAATTGGTTGGTGGTGACACCTTAAATCAATTGATTTAGGCTTGTAAACATGACAAATATAGCACAATTGCATCCAAAGTCTTGTCCCTCTACACGCTGACCCTACATGTGTGCTGTCTTCTCTCTACGTGCGGCTGATCACTGGGAACTCGCCAACTCTGATGACGAAACGGTCGTCGGGAATAGACGTCACTAGATGACGTCATCAGAGGTGGCGTGTTCCCAGTGATCAGCCGCACGTAGAGAGAAGACAGGCTTGTATACCACACGGAGTCTTGTTCCAGACACAGTGTGTGACCCGCTGTGGTCACGGAGCCTATGGGGGGTTAATTTTAGCATCGGGACACCCACATGCGCTTCCCGAATCTATTTAAGCCATATATGCTGCATTAGTAGGTCATAACACTGCTAGACCTCTAACACCGAGAATATACCATATGCGTACAGAGCAGACCCAGCACACACAGGGTCAGCGCGATTTTGGATGCATTTATGCTGCATATGTTATATTTACTAACAAATATCAATTGATAGAAGGTGTTATCAACAAACTCTCTATGATACACCATACGGCATGATTCACTGCTAAGCATGTATGAGAATCATTTTTTATCTCCTATCTATGACAGATAGCTTACTGTAGTGCTATTTACTTCCACAGCCACCTCTGAATGGGTTTTTTTTTAACAGTTTTGAATGATGTATATATGTGTGTTTTTAACAAGTATTTAGACTAATAAAACTTTATTATTTTCTTGGGACTTATTGGTACAAGGGCTATTAATTCCATATACATTTGTAAATATAGGTAATTTTCCCTATTGGAACATTGTCGACCAGATTAAACTATCCAGCATTGAGTGCCGGGTGCTATGGGGATACTTTTTTGATCCCTCTTGGATAAACATTGTTACACGTTATTGCGTCTCTCCCGGATTTCGGCATCCTCTTGCCTGTCAGTTATCTCCGCTATTTGGGCCTGCATATATGTTGCCCTTTTGTCCGTCTTTTTAATCTGTTTCGTTGCGGTCGCCATCTTGTCCTCTAGAGCACCGATCCGTTCTCCAAGGCCCTGGATCTCTTTCTTCAGGTCCTGTAGCCCGTCATTAATCATATTTTTCATGTCCTAGTATAAACCGGCATCTGTGCCGGCTCCACCACTGGATCTTCTTCCCGCTCCGAATCAGAGTCCGCAGTCGATTCCGGCGCCATTGCAGCTCCTGCGCTCCGTGGGGTGGATCAGCCGAGATATTTGCGCAGATCGCCCTCCTTCTTTTTTCGGGGATTTAGCGGGGCCATCTCGGGGGTTGTCGCCGTGATTTAATATATTTTCCAGCTTTTATTTATCGTTTGTGCGTTGTTGTTTTATATTTTTATTGGAAGTGGGGAACGGAGCTCAATCCTATGCTGCCATCCACTCCAGCCTCGTGTATGCTCCTCCCGCCTTGACATTTTTGGTACCAGGAATGTATGAAATAGTATAATTAAAGCGGGAGAAGAAGAGAGCCCACTAAGCTTGACGGGATCCCAACCGTTGGGCCCCCTCGATATACAGCAAATTTTTGTGGTCGTGAGAATAGCCACAGGTTCTTTGGTGCCTTCTAAAAGATGCCTCCATTCTTGTAGAGCCAGTTTAATGGCCAAAAGTTCACGATTACCAACATCATAATTTCTTTCAGCAGATTAAAATTTCCGCGAAAAAAACCCACAGGGATGGAGTCTTTCTTGAGGAGACGATCTCTGAGAGAGAACTGCACCAGCTCCTACATCCGAAGCGTCGACTTCCAAAGTGAAGGGAAGAGAGGTATCTGGATGGCGTAGGATGGGTGCGGACACAAAAGCTTTTTTAAGGACCTCGAAAGCAACAATAGCTTCAGGAGACCAGGAGGTGGGATCGGCACCTTTCTTGGTCAGGGCGGTGATGGGAAGAGCAATAGAAGAAAATGTATTGATGAATTTCCAGGAATAATTGACAAAGCCGGGGAAACGCTGCACAGCTTTGAGCAAATTAGGCAGCGGCCAGTCAAGAACCGAATTAATTTTTCTGGATCCATAGAGAAACCTTGATTGGAAAAAATGTATCCTAAAAAAGAAGTAGAGGTCTGGTGGAACAAACATTTCTAGATCTTGGCGTATAGGCAGTTACAACGGAGCCTAGAGAGCACCAGTTTGGTGTGTTGAATGTGCTCCTCCAGGTTTTTAGAAAACATAAGAATGTCATCCAGATATACTATGACAAATGTCCCCAACACATCCCTGAAAATGTCGTTCATGAGCTCTTGAAAGACAGCAGGGGCATTGCATAAGCCAAAGGGCAAAACTAGATACTCATAATGTCCAGATCGCGTATTAAACGAGGTTTTCCACTCGTCCCCTCTCTTATGCGAATGAGATTATAGGCCCCTCTTAAGTCAAGCTTGGAGAAGATAGAGGCCCTGTGGACGGATGTTCACAGAGGTACGCAATTAGGAGGATTTATAATGTGAAATTATAATAAGGCTTTATTGTGCCTTTTCCTTTTTATCAGGAAAACATCCAAACAAGGGGGGGGGGAACAAAGCTTCCGTTCACTTGGGAGTATTTCTAGTGAAAACACCATGCAATCAATTCACATCTCCCTAGTCAAGCATTTCTCCCCAGCCCCAAAACATAGCATGCAATAAGCAGATATAAGCAGTCTCTGAAGAATAAAAGTCTTATCTGTTTGCAAGCTTCTCTGCTCTCCTGGAACCGCACGCATGCGTGCACAGAAAATATCAGCATCCAGGTTTTAGAAGTCTTATTTGGTCCTTGAAGGAAGACCTAATTTCCTCGCCTATGCTTCAGAACTGAGAGGAGCCTTTCCTCTGCCAAGAAAACTGAAGCCTTGTGACTGGATACTACACCCTCTGCACCATTTTGCAGCAGACTTCCCCGGAGAAGTTTTCACGCCCTGCCACTGTTATCTCCGGTCTTTGATGAACTTCAGGCCTGGTAGACAAAAACGAAATGAAACATAACGCAAGCCAGGTTTCAAGTCCTTTGTCTCAATTTATTACTCATAGGTTAATGACATTTATACAGAAAAAAAGAAGATATTGGTTAGAGGCATAACATAGGCGTAACATAGGCGTATCCTAGGTGTAACATAGGCGTATCCTAGGTGTGTCTTGGGCGTAGCTTTGATTAGAGGCGTGATTTAGGGGCAGGACATATTAGTGGTGTGACTTTTGGAACGTGTCTTTTACAATACAAGCAATTGTTTGAATACATAGCTTATTCATTGTCTGTTATCAAAAGAGACCTTGAGTCTTTAGCAACTAAATTACACTATTTTGCTTCTTGCAGAGAACCATTCTATTATATTCTAACTAAAACATCAGGAAATTGACAACACAAAAGTATCGTAGTAATATCCTGACCAGGAAGAAAAGCAATGCAATTTGGCAGAAACTGAGTGCATTTAGGAATTATATTTCAGCAAAAGGCTGACTACAGAATCTTAACTAGTT